>NC_143029.1:79530000-79830000 GCF_057628025.1 Oncorhynchus mykiss
AGAACGGGCTTGACACAGGAGACATGGAAGACCGGGTGGACGCGACGAAGATATCGCGGCAGAAGAAGTCGCACTGCGACAGGGTTAATGATTTGAGAGATACGGAATGGACCAATGAACCGCGGGGTCAACTTGCGAGAAGCCGTCTTAAGGGGAAGGTTCTGAGTGGAGAGCCAAACTCTCTGACCGCGACAATATCTAGGGCTCTTCGTTCTACGCTTATTAGCAGCTCTCACAGTCTGCGCCCTATAACGGCAAAGTGCAGACCTGACCCTCTTCCAGGTGCGCTCGCAACGTTGGACAAAAGCCTGAGCGGAGGGGACGCTGGACTCGGCGAACTGAGATGAGAACAACGGAGGCTGGTACCCGAGGCTACTCTGAAAAGGAGATAGCCCGGTCGCAGACGAAGGAAGCGAGTTGTGGGCGTATTCTGCCCAGGGGAGCTGTTCTGACCAAGACGCAGGGTTGCGAAAAGAAAGACTGCGTAAGATGCGACCAATAGTCTGATTGGCCCGTTCTGCTTGACCGTTAGACTGGGGGTGAAAGCCGGAAGAGAGACTGACGGAAGCCCCAATCAAACGGCAAAACTCCCTCCAAAATTGAGACGTGAATTGCGGACCTCTGTCCGAAACGACGTCTGACGGAAGGCCATGAATTCTGAAAACATTCTCGATGATGATTTGTGCCGTCTCTTTAGCAGAAGGAAGCTTAGCAAGGGGAATGAAATGAGCCGCCTTAGAGAACCTATCGACAACCGTAAGAATAACAGTCTTCCCCGCTGACGAAGGCAGTCCGGTGACAAAATCTAAGGCGATGTGAGACCACGGTCGAGAGGGAATAGGAAGCGGCCTGAGACGGCCGGCAGGAGGAGAGTTACCGGACTTAGTCTGCGCGCAGACCGAACAAGCAGCCACGAAACGACGCGTGTCATGCTCCCGGGTGGGCCACCAGAAACGCTGGCGAATGGAAGCAAGCGTACCCCGAACGCCAGGGTGACCGGCTAACTTGGCAGAGTGAGCCCACTGAAGAACGGCCAGACGAGTAGGAACGGGAACGAAAAGAAGGTTCCTAGGACAAGCGCGCGGCGACGGAGTTTGAGTGAGTGCTTGCTTTACCTGCCTCTCAATTCCCCAGACAGTCAACCCGACAACACGCCCCTCAGGGAGAATCCCCTCGGGGTCAGTGGAGGCTACTGAAGAACTGAAGAGACGAGACAAAGCATCAGGCTTGGTGTTCTTAGAGCCCGGACGATAAGAAATCACGAACTCGAAACGAGCGAAAAACAGCGCCCAACGCGCCTGACGCGCATTAAGTCGTTTGGCAGAACGGATGTACTCAAGGTTCCTATGGTCAGTCCAAACGACAAAAGGAACGGTCGCCCCCTCCAACCACTGTCGCCATTCGCCTAGGGCTAACCGGATGGCGAGCAGTTCGCGGTTACCCACATCATAGTTACGTTCCGACGGCGACAGGCGATGAGAAAAATACGCGCATGGGTGGACCTTGTCGTCAGAGAGGGAGCGCTGAGAAAGGATGGCTCCCACTCCCACCTCTGACGCGTCAACCTCGACAACGAACTGTCTAGAGACGTCAGGTGTAACAAGGATAGGAGCGGATGTAAAACGATTCTTGAGGAGATCAAAAGCTCCCTGGGCGGAAACGGACCACTTAAAGCACGTCTTGACAGAAGTAAGGGCTGTGAGAGGAGCTGCCACCTGACCGAAATTACGGATGAAACGACGATAGAAGTTCGCGAAGCCGAGAAAGCGCTGCAGCTCGACGCGTGACTTAGGGACGGGCCAATCAATGACAGCTTGGACCTTAGCGGGATCCATCTTAATGCCTTCAGCGGAAATAACAGAACCGAGAAATGTGACGGAGGAGGCATGAAAAGTGCACTTCTCAGCCTTCACGAAAAGACAATTCTCTAAAAGGCGCTGGAGGACACGTCGAACGTGCTGAACATGAATCTGGAGTGACGGTGAAAAAATCAGGATATCGTCAAGGTAAACGAAAACAAAGATGTTCAGCATGTCTCTCAGGACATCATTGACTAATGCCTGAAAGACAGCTGGAGCGTTAGCGAGGCCGAAAGGAAGAACCCGGTATTCAAAGTGCCCTAACGGAGTGTTAAACGCCGTCTTCCACTCGTCCCCCTCCCTGATGCGCACGAGATGGTAAGCGTTACGAAGGTCCAACTTAGTGAAAAACCTGGCTCCCTGCAGAATCTCGAAGGCTGAAGACATAAGAGGAAGCGGATAACGATTCTTCACTGTTATGTCATTCAGCCCTCGATAATCTATGCAGGGGCGCAGAGACCCGTCCTTCTTCTTGACAAAAAAAAACCCCGCTCCGGCGGGAGAGGAGGAGGGGACTATGGTACCGGCGTCAAGAGCTACAGACAAATAATCTTCGAGAGCCTTACGTTCGGGAGCCGACAGAGAGTATAGTCTACCCCGGGGGGGGGTGGTTCCCGGAAGGAGATCAATACTACAATCATACGACCGGTGTGGAGGAAGAGAGGTGGCCCTGGACCGACTGAACACCGTGCGCAGATCGTGATATTCCTCCGGCACCCCTGTCAAATCACCAGGCTCCTCCTGTGAAGAAGAGACAGAGGAAACAGGAGGGATAGCAGACATTAAACATTTCACATGACAAGAGACGTTCCAGGAGAGGATAGAATTACTAGACCAATTAATGGAAGGATTATGACAAACTAGCCAGGGATGGCCCAAAACAACAGGTGTAAAAGGTGAACGAAAAATTAAAAAAGAAATGGTTTCACTATGATTACCAGAAACAGTGAGGGTTAAAGGTAGCGTCTCACGCTGAATCCTGGGGAGAGGACTACCATCCAGGGCGAACAAGGCCGTGGGCTCCTTTAACTGTCTGAGAGGAATGTCATGTTCCCGAGCCCAGGTCTCGTCCATAAAACAGCCCTCCGCCCCAGAGTCTATTAAGGCACTGCAGGAAGCTGACGAACCGGTCCAGCGTAGATGGACCGACAAGGTAGTGCAGGATCTTGAAGGAGAGACAGGAGTAGTAGCGCTCACCAGTAGCCCTCCGCTTACTGACGAGCTCTGGCCTTTTACTGGACATGAAGTGGCAAAATGACCAGCGGAACCGCAATAGAGACAGAGGCGGTTGGTGATTCTCCGTTCCCTCTCCTTAGTCGAGATGCGGATACCTCCCAGCTGCATGGGCTCAGCACCCGAGCCGGCAGAGGAAGATGGTAGTGATGCGGAGAGGGAGGCGACGGAGAGCGCAAGCTCCTTTCCACGAGCTCGGTGACGAAGATCAACCCGTCGCTCAATGCGAATAGCGAGTTCAATCAAGGAATCCACGCTGGAAGGAACCTCCCGGGAGAGAATCTCATCCTTTACCTCTGCGCGGAAACCCTCCAGAAGACGAGCGAGCAAGGCCGGCTCGTTCCAGCCACTGGAGACAGCAAGAGTGCGAAACTCAATAGAGTAGTCTGTTATGGATCGATTGCCTTGACATAGGGAAGACAGGGCCCTGGAAGCCTCCTCCCCAAAAACAGATCGATCAAAAACCCGTATCATCTCCTCCTTAAAGTCTTGATACTGGTTAATACACTCAGCCCTTGCCTCCCAGATTGCCGTGCCCCACTCACGAGCCCGTCCAATAAGGAGAGATATGACGTAGGCGACACGAGCAGTGCTCCTGGAGTAAGTGTTGGGCTGGAGAGAAAACACAATATCACACTGGGTGAGGAACGAGCGGCATTCAGTGGGCTCCCCAGAGTAACACGGCGGGTTATTGATTCTGGGCTCCGGAGATTCGAAAGCCCTGGAAGTGGCCGGTGGATCGAGGCGGAGATGGTGAACCTGTTCTGTGAGGTTGGAGACTTGGGTGGCCAGGGTCTCAACGGCATGTCGAGCAGCAGACAATTCCTGCTTGTGTCTGCCTAGCATCGCTCCCTGGATCTCGACGGCTGAGTGGAGAGGATCCGAAGTCGCTGGGTCCATTCCTTGTCGGATTCTTCTGTTATGGTGCGTGAATGAGGACCCAAAAGCGAATTAACAAACAGAGTACTTTAATGACGAACATACGTGGGCTCAGATGGACAGGTAGATTCCGACAGGACAGGACAAGGTTGCAGCACACACGATGATAGTCTGGTTCAGGCATGAGACACATAAACAAACAAACAAGAATCCGACAAGGACAGGAGCAGAAACAGAGACAGATATAGGGACCTAATCAGAGGGAAAAAGGGAACAGGTGGGGAACGGGGTGAATGGGTAATTAGGAGGAGACAAGGCACAGCTGGGGAAAAGAGGGGGAGAAAAGGTAACATAACAACGACCAGCAGAGGGAGACAGGGTGAAGGGAAAGGACAGAGACAAGACAACATGACAGATGCAGTAGATGATAGAGTACAGTATATACATATACATATGAGATGAATAATGTAGGGTATGTAAACATTATATTAAGTGGCATTGTTTAAAGTGGCTAGTGATACATGTATTACATAAAGATGGCAAGATGCAGTAGATGATATAGAGTACAGTATATACGTAGACATATGAGATGAGTAATGTAGGGTATGTAAACATTATATTAAGTAGCATTGTTTAAAGTGGCTGGTGATACATTTTTACATCAATTTCCATTATTAAAGTGGCTGGAGTTGAGTCAGTATGTTGGCAGCAGCCACTCAATGTTAGTGGTGGCTGTTTAACAGTCTGATGGCCTTGAGATAGAAGCTGTTTTTCAGTCTCTCTGTCCCTGCTTTGATGCACCTGTACTGACCTCGCCTTCTGGATGATAGCAGGGTGAACAGGCAGTGGCTTGGGTGGTTGTTGTCCTTCCTGTGACATTGGGTGGTGTAGGTGTCCTGGAGGGCAGGTAGTTTGCCCCCAGTGATGCTTTGTGCAGACCTCACTACCCTCTGGAGAGCCTTACGGTTGTGGGCGGAGCAGTTGCTGTACCAGGCGGTGATACAGCCCGACAGGATGCTCTCGATTGTGCATCTGTAGAAGTTTGTGGGTGCTTTTGGTGACAAGCCGAATTTCTTCAGCCTCCTGAGGTTGAAGAGGCGCTGCTGCGCCTTCTTCACGATGCTGTCTGTGTGGGTGGACCAATTCAGTTTGTCTGTGATGTGTACGCCGAGGAACTTAAAACTTACTACCCTCTCCACTACTGTTCCATCGATGTGGATAGGGGGGTGTTCCCTTCGTGCAACCCTGTGTGTAACAAGGAACTGACCCACCCCCCCCCCCCCCCCTACACAGAAGGAACTGTAGATAAAAATAAAATGTATATTGTATAATTTGGATATTGTGGCAAATAGCTGAACAAGTCATTCATTTTTCACGTGTTGCTTAACCAATGTACTCATCTCAGTTTGATATTTGGTGTCACAGCTTGTTTGCTTACAAATATACCTATTTTTTACAACATTGCTCATGGTGCATTGAGAAGACATGTTCAGGTGTCCAGAACCGTGGAAAATGTACTTTGGTACCTGGCACAAAATTGATTATATTTTATAGCACTCTACCCTAGATCTTACAATTCTTTATATATGGGGGCTAACACTCGTCCTCCACACCTTTGCCACTGTGTGTGTGTGTGTGTGTGTGTGTGTGTGTGGAGAGGCTCAGGGTGCCGTTCTGACTAATTAACACTCTGTCTTTGTTTGTTTTGTTTGTCTCCGAGTCGTCGCTCGCGCTCCTAATTGCACAGAAAAGCTATTTTCACATCAAAGACAAACACTTTACAAACCAACCAAATCGAAGACTTTGTACTTTAAGTTGATCAAAAATTATTCTCTGTGGTGCTATACGTTTCGTATGTTGTTTTTTTGCTCTGTAATTGTCTTTTGACATCCAGCAAAGAACCAGTAATGAATCATATGCAATGACAGAGAGGTGTGTGTAGGTGTACTCTACATGTGTGTGCTTCCAGGGCTTATGCCTCGGTAAGATTTAGTTTAGTGGGCTAATGCGGTCTTGAACCACACTGGCCACCTGCGTTAGAAACCCACTTGGTCACACAGTGAGCCCCCATGACCTCTGACCTCTGCCCTTTAACCCTTGTCCTTGTCCTTTAGGTATGATGAGCCACCCTCCCATTCCCATCACAGAGCTGGCTGAACACACAGAGATACTCAAGGCCAATGATAGCCTGCGTCTGTCTCAGGAGTACGAGGTGAGAGCGACAGCATGGAGGATGGATGAGCATGAGTCCTAGGACCTGGTTTTCTACTCAAGGATGTGTACCAGTTGCCCCTTGCAAACTGAAATGGCATCCTGTCCTAGACTCCTATAAATGAGGAGAAAATATTGCAACGTTTTTTTCCATCCTTTAACTCTTCATCTCTGTTTCCTGGTCCTCTCAGTCTATTGACCCTGGTCAGCAGTTCACCTGTGAGCCTAACCCCAACCTTTTACCTCTCTGTGTTGTAGTCCATCGACCCCAGTCAGCAGTTCACCTGGGAGCCTAACCCCAACCTTTTACCTCTCTGTGTTGTAGTCCATCGACCCCAGTCAGCAGTTCACCTGTGAGCCTAACCCCAACCTTTTACCTCTCTGTGTTGTAGTCCATCGACCCCAGTCAGCAGTTCACCTGGGAGCCTAACCCCAACCTTTTACCTCTCTGTGTTGTAGTCCATCGACCCCAGTCAGCAGTTCACCTGGGAGCCTAACCCCAACCTTTTACCTCTCTGTGTTGTAGTCCATCGACCCCAGTCAGCAGTTCACCTGGGAGCCTAACCCCAACCTTTTACCTCTCTGTGTTGTAGTCCATCGACCCCAGTCAGCAGTTCACCTGGGAGCCTAACCCCAACCTTTTACCTCTCTGTGTTGTAGTCCATCGACCCCAGTCAGCAGTTCACCTGGGAGCCTAACCCCAACCTTTTACCTCTCTGTGTTGTAGTCCATCGACCCCAGTCAGCAGTTCACCTGGGAGCACTCCAACCTGGAGGTGAACAAGACCAAGAACCGTTATGCTAACGTCATCGCCTATGACCACACCCGCGTCGTCCTTGCCCCCATAGAAGGTTCAAGTCCAGGTACAGTTATGAGATGTTGGCCTCACTTGTAAGACAATAAATCATTGTACAGTGAATGACACCCTTCCTCTTGTCCAGGTAGAGGTCAAATACTGGATGGATTCAATTCAGATTGTAGTGGAAGTTGCAGGGACCCAGATAAAGTCTATAGTCCTGAACTAAGACATTTTCAATGATGTCAATCGAACTTAACAACTCTCCTCTTCCCTCCACATTCTCCCCCTCCATATGCAGGTATCCTGGGCAGTGACTACATCAATGCTAACTACATAGACGGCTACAGGAAGCAGAATGCCTACATCGCCACACAGGGCCCGCTGGCAGAGACATTCGGGGACTTCTGGAGGATGGTGTGGGAACAGAGAGCAGCCTCTGTGGTCATGATGACCAGACTGGAGGAGAAGTCACGGGTGAGATGGGACAGAGATAGGAGAAGGCAACACTCATCCACTCACTGACATGATCTACTGTAGGGCAACACTCATCCACTAGGTGTTATCTACACTGTTAGATAAAAGGGTTCTTTGTTTGTCCCAATAGGAGAACCATTTTTGGTTCTAGGTAGATCCCTTTTGTGGTGAAAATGTGACTCACCACCTGGATTTGGTCTTATGTAGCAAAATTTTAAATGGTGTTTTTTACATTGGATAAAAGTAGAGACTCAGAGCTACAAAATGGCATATCATGCACTGCATTTTTGAGGAGCAATGGGAAAGTTAATCTGCTTTGAAAGTTGATAAACTTGTAAACTTTTGCTTTAAATAAAACCACTTTCTGTAAAAATTAGAAACATGTAATATCTTAAAATGTAGCTAGCTAAACTATCTTACCTGTATACATCATCATGCATGATGGACGTGTCTCCCTGTGAGGAATGCCATACCACTGTTGCTCTTAGTTTGAAGATGTAATCCGGAGACAGGTGTTTTCTCCATTTCTTTATCTATCATACTCTAATACCACTGATTTCAGAACTCGATCCTCCAGAAAGTGGAGAGCAACACTTATGCAGCTCCACTACACTATACATTTTTTTTTTAAAGCTGTGTTCGACAGGATTACCAACACAGACTGACCAGCATAAAATAGACAGAAGCCCTCTATATGGCAGACCAATCCGAACTCCCCTCTCTGGATGACCAGCCCACTCATTATCTCAGCCAAGCATGACTAGTGGGAAGGTATTTTTCTGTGGCTTAACCAACAAGGCTAGAAATGTAACAATTGTATTCGTATTTACAGATTACATACAAGTTTGTTATTAAGGCACATGAAAGTTTACATTTTCTAGAAGGCATTTTCTGCAAAAAAAAACAGTTTCCTGAAACTTGTCACAACCAATAATAATTAGAACCATTTACTGGTGAAAGGGTTCCCCGTAGAACCTTGTATTAGTGAAAGGGCTCCACTTGGATCCAAAAAGATTGTTATTGTCAAAGGGTTCACCTATGGCAACAATTGAAAACCCTTTATGGTTCCAGATAGCACCTTATTTTCTAAGAGTGTGCTGTAGGGCAAAACCCAGCTACTATGAAGGGGACTAGGGCTTTGTCATTCACTGTAAGGTGGAGTCATCCACTATTTAAGGGCTCTGTCATCTACTGTAGGGCAATACTGTCATCCATTCAGTGTCATCCAATAGTCTAGTTCACTGAAGGTTACTAGGAGGTTGTCATCCACTGTAGGGCACTTTATAGGGCACAGTCATGAATCATCCACTGAGGATGAGAGTGTACTGTCATCAGCTGTAGTCAATTGGATACCATCCATTCAAAGGCACTGGAAGTAGGTCAAGACAATTAGGCTGATAGATTAGTCTTTTTTGGTTGTCAAGTTGTTTTTATGACAATAATAATGAGGATGACTATGATGATGACTTTAAATTTAACATTGATGACGAAGATGAGGTGCTGCTGCTGATGTTGTTGAGGATGATGATGTTGATAATGTTGCTAATGTTACTGTTGATGATGATAATGTTGTTGATGCTGTTGTTGTTGTTGATGATGTTGATAATGTTGTAATGTAGTTGATGCTGTTGTTGATGCTGTTGATAATGTTGACAATGTTGTTTATGCCGTATATGATGATGTTGATGTTGTTGATGCTGTATATGATGATGTTGATAATGTTGTTGATGCTGCTGACGATGTTGATGTTGATAATATTGTTGATGCTGTTGATGATGATGTCGTTGATGATGTTGCTGTTGATGATGTTGATGATGATGTTGTTGAAAATGTTGATGATTATGATGTTATTGTTGATCATGTTGTTGATGATGATGTTGCGGTTGTTGATTATGTTGTAATGTTGATGATTATGATAATGTTGATGGTGTTTCTGTTGATGATGTTGATCATGTAGATGTTTTTGATGATGATGTAGATCATGTAGATGTTTTTGATGATGATGTAGATGTTGTTGATGATGATGTTGTTGAGAATGTTGATGATGATTGTTGTTGATAGTGATGGTAATGATGATGTGTTGATAATGTTGATGATGTTGTTGAAAATGTTATTGATGTTGCTGTTGATGATAATACTTTTGTTGATGATGTTGTTGATAATGTTGTTGATGATGGTTATAATGTTGTTGATGATTATGTTAATAATGATGATGATAATGTTGTTGATGATGATGATGATGATGGTTATAATGGTGTTGATGTTGATGACGATAATGTTGATGATGATGATGATGATAATGTTGACAATAATGTTGTTGATGATGATGATGATGATAATGATGGAAATGTTGATGATAGAGGGTAGAGCTGCCGCTTTCAAGGAGCGGGACTCTAACCCAGAAGCTTGTAAGAAATCCTGCTATGTCCTCCAACGAACCATCAAACAGGCAAAGCGTCAATACAGGACTAAGATCGAATTATACTACACCAGCTCCGACGCTCGTCGGATGTGGCAGGGCTTGCAAACTATTACAGACTACAAAGGGAAGCATAGCCAAGAGCTGCCCAGTGACACCAGCCTACCAGTAACCTCCAGCTAAACTTCTATGCTCGCTTCGAGGCAATTAACACTGAAACATGCATGAGAGCATCAGCTGTTCCGGATGAACGTGTGATCACGCTCTCCGCAGCCAATGCGAGTAAGACATTTAAACAGGTCAACATTCGCAAGGCCGCTGGGCCAGACTGATTACCAGGACGTGTACTCCAAGCATGCACTGACCAACTGGCAAGTGTCTTCACTGACATTTTCAACCTCTTTCTGTCTGAGTCTGTAATATCAACATGTTTCAAACAGACGACCATAGTCCCTGTGCCCAAGAACACTAAGGTAACCTGCCTAAATGACTACCGACCCGTAGCACTCACGTCTGTAGCCATGAAATGCTTTGAAAGGCTGGTCAAGGCTGCTCACATCAACACCATTATCCCAGAAACTCTAGACCCACTCCAATTTCCATCCCGAACAAACAGATGATGCAATCTCCATTGCACTCCACACAGCCTGATCCTCAACACGGGGGCCCCTAAGGGGTGCGTGCTCAGTCCCCTCCTGTACTCCCTATTCACTCATGACTGCACGGCCAGGCACAACTCCAACACCATCATTAAGTTTGCTGATGACATAACAGTGGTAGGCCTGATCACCAACATCGATGAGACAGCCTATAGGGAGGAGAGAAGAGACCTGGCCATGTGGTGCCAGGACAACAACCTCTCCCTCAATGTGATCAAGACAAAGAATATGATTGTGGACTACAGGAAAAGAAGGACCGAGCATGCCACCATTCTCATCGACGGGTCTGTAGTGGAGCAGGTTGAGAGCTTTAAGTTCCTTGGCGTCCACATCACCAACAAACTAATGGTCCAAGCACACCAAGACAGTCGACAAACGACAAAACCTATTCCCCCTCAGGAGACTGAAAAGATTTGGCATGGCTCCTCAGATCCTCAAAAGATTTTATAGCTGCACCATCGAGAGCATCCTGACGGGTTGCATCACTGCCTGGTATGGCAACTGCTCGACCCCCGACCGCAAGGCACGACATGGCCCAGTACATCACTGGGGCCAAGCTTCCTGCCATGCAGGACCACTATACCAGGCGGTGTCAGAGGAAGGCCCTAAAAATTGTCAGAGACTCCAGCCACCCTAGTCATAGACTGTTCTTTCTGCTACTGCACGGCAAGCGGTACCGGAGCGCCATGTCTAGGTCCAAGAGGCTTCTTAACAGCTTCTTCCCTAAGCCATAAGACTCCTGAACAGCTAATCAAATGGCTAGCCAGACTATTTGCAACTCCCCCCCCCCCACCCCCAACACTGCTGCTACTATCTGTTATCATCTGTGCATAGCCACTTTAATAACCTTACCTGCATGTAAATAATTACCTAAACTACCTCGACACCGGTGCCCTCGCACATTGACACATTGACTCTGAACCGGTACCCCTGTATATAGCCTCCACATTGACACATTGACTCATAACCGGTACCCCTGTATATCGCCCCGCTATTGTTATTTACTGCTGCTCTTTAATCATTTGTTTTTCTTATCTCTTACTTATTTTTTGTTATTGGTATTTTCTTCAAGCTGCATTGTTGGTTAAGGACTTGTAAGTAAGCATTTCACTGTAAGGTCTACTACACCTGTTGTATTCGGTGCATGTGACAAATAACATTTTATTGATTTGATTTGATGATGATAATGATGTTGTTGATTATGTTAATGTTGATGATGATGTGGTTGATGATGATAATGTTGATGAGGTTACTGATGATGATGATGATGATGTTACTGATGATGTGGTTGATGATGAGGTTAATGATAATGATAATGGTGACGATGATAATGATAATGTTGCTTATGATGTTGATGATGTTAATGTCGATGTTGATGATAATGTTGTTGATGATGAGGTTAATGATGATGATGATGTTTATAATGCTGTTTATGATGATGATGTCGATAATGTTAATGTTGTTTATGATGATGATGATGTTAATGATGATATTAATGTTGATGATGATGTTAATGATGATGATGTTGATTATGTTAATGTTGATGTTGATGATGAGGTTAATGATGATGATAATGTTGTTGATGTTGATTATGAAGATGTTGATGATGATGTTTATGTTGATGATGATGATAATGTTGATGATGATGATGATGTTAATGTTGATGATGTTGATGTTGTTTGATGATGATGATGTTGTTTATGATAATGATGTTGATGATGTTAATGTCGATGTTGATGATAATGTTGTTGATGATGATATTGATGATGAGGTTAATGATGCTGATGATGTTTATAATGTTAATGCTGTTTATGATGATGATGTTAATGATGATATTAATGGTGATGATGATGTTAATGATGATGATAATGTTGTTGATGATAATGATAACGTTGATGTTGATGATGAAGATGTTGATGATGATGTTGTTTATGATTATGATAATGTTGATGTTGTTGATGATGTTAATGATGATGATGATGTTAATGTTGATGATGATGTTGTTTATGATGATGTTGTTGATGATGTTAATGATGATGATGTTAATGTTGATGATGATGTTAATGTTGATGATTATGTTGTTTATGATGATGATGTTGATGGTGATGATGTTAATGATGATATTAATGTTGATGATGATGTTAATGATGATGATGTTGTTGATTATGTTGATGTTGATGATGAGGTTAATGATGATGATAACGTTGATGTTGATGATGAAGATGTTGATGATGATGTTGTTTATGATGATATTGATGATGATAATGGTGATGTTGATGTTGATGATGATGAAGATGGTGATGATGATGTTGTTTATGATGATGTTGATGATGATAATGGTGATGTTGATGTTGTTGATGATGTTAATGATGATGATAATGATGATGATGATGATGATAATGTTGTTGATGATGATGATGATAATGTTGAAGATGATGATGATGATAATGTTGATGATGATGATGATAACGTTGATGTTGATGATGTTGTTTATGATGATGTTGATGTTGTTGATGATGTTAATGATGATGATGATGATGATGTTAATGATGATGATGATGATGATGATGTTAATGATGATGATGATGATGATGTTAATGTTGATGATGTTGATGTTGTTTTTGATGATGATGTTGTTTATGATGATGTTGATGATGATGTTTTTTAGGTTGATGATGTTGATTTAAAAAAAAATGTATTTCACCTTTATTTAACCAGGGAAGCTAGTTGAGAACAAGTTCTCATTTGCAACTACGACCTGGCCAAGATAAAGCATAGCAGTTCGACACATACAACAACACAGAATTACACATGGAATGAACAAACATACAGTCAATAATACAGTAGAAAAAAGAAAACAAAGTCTATATACAGTGAGTGCAAATAAGGTTACATAAGGGAGTTAAGGCAATAAATAGGCCATGGTGAGTAATTACAATATGGCAATTAAACACTGGAATGGTAGATGTGCAAAAGATGGATGTGCAAGTAGAGATACTGTGGTGCAAAAGGACCAAAATAAATAAATACAGTATGGGAATGAGGTAGATAGATGGGCTGTATACAGATGGGCTATGAACAGGGGCAGTGATCTGTGAGCTGCTCTGACAGCTGGTTCTTAAAGCTAGTGAGGGAGATGGGAATCTCCAGCTTCAGTGATTTTTGCAGTTCGTTCCAGTCAGTGGCAGCAGAGAACTGGAAGGAAAGGCGACCAAAGGAGGAATTGGCTTTGGGGGTGACCAGTGAGATATACCCGCTGGAGCGTGTGCTATGAGTGGGTGCTGCTATGGTGACCAGCGAGCTGAGATAGGGCGGTCCTTTACCTAGTAGAGACTTGTAGATAACCTGTAGCCAGTGGGTTTGGCGACGAGTATGAAGTGAGGGCCAGCCAACGAGAACGTACAGGTCGTAGTGGTGGCTAGTATATGGGGCTTTGGTGACAAAACGGATGGCACTGTGATAGACTACATCCAGTTTGCTGAGTAGAGTGTTGGAGGCTATTTTATAGATGACATCGCCGAAGTCAAGGATCGGTAGGATGGTCAGTTTTACGAGGGTATGTTTGGCAGCATGAGTGAAGGAAGCTTTGTTGCGAAATAGGAAGCCGATTCTAGATTTAATTTTTGATTGGAGATGCTTAATGTGAGTCTGAAAGGAGAGTTTACAGTCTAGCCAGACACCTAAGTATTTGTAGTTATCCACGTATTCTAAGTCAGAGCCGTCCAGAGTAGGGATGCTGGATGGGCGGGCAGGTGCGGGCAATGATCAGTTGAATAGCATGCATTTAGTTTTATTTGCGTTTAAGAGCAGTGGGAGGCCACAGAAGGAGAGTTGTATTACATTGAAGCTCGTCTGGAGGTTAGTTAACAGTGTCCAAAGAAGGAGAGTAGGGAGGAGAGAGGAGAGGAGAGAATAGAGGAGAGTAGGGAGGAGAGAGGAGAGGAGAGAATAGAGGAGAGTAGGGAGGAGAGAGGAGAGGAGAGAATAGAGGAGAGTAGGGAGGAGAGATTATGTTAATGTTGATAATGATGATGATGTTGATTATGATGATGTTGATGATGTTGATTATGATGATAATGATGTTTATGATGATGATGATGTTGATGAAGATGTTAATGATGATGATGTTTATGATGTTGATGATGTTAATGTTGTTGATGATGTTGATGATGATAATGTTGTTTATGATGTTGATAATGTTGTTTATGATGTTGATGATGATGTGATGTTAATGTTGATGATGATGGTAATGTTGTTTATGATGTTGATGATGACCCGACGATTATGACATTGATGTTGTTGTTATTGATGACGATGATGTTACTGACAATGATAATTTTGATAACAGTGATGCTGATGAAGGTGTCTCCTGCTCCTGTAGATAAAGTGTGACCAGTACTGGCCAAGCCGGGGTACAGAGACCTATGGGATGACTCAGGTCACCATACTGGACACTATGGAACTGGCCACATTCTGCGTGCGCACCTTCTCCCTGCAGAAGGTCAGTACACACAAACGCATGCACAAATACTGTGCACACACACATGCATAGAAGCACACTTATGCACTCACACACACACACACACACACACACACACACACACACACACACACACACACACACACACACACACACACACACACACAAACTCCACTTCACCTCCCTTGTCTTTTTTCCTTCCTCTCTACTCCTCTGTTCTTTTGGTAAATCCCCTGTCATTTGCTGTTGATTAATTTACTGTCATGCCCCATGATACTTCTACACTGTCGGCTAATGAACCAGAAACAATTTGAAGGGATTTGAATTCAGATCTGTGCCGTCACCCTATGAGAAAAGAGCAGAGAACAAAGAGGCTGTTGTTAGGCAGTAGTTAACGAAGCATTGCATTCTAGCCAGTCAGTTTGAGCCTGTGTTACTGCTACTAGAATAGCATAGGTCCTGAATATTCTACCTAATCTAGGATATAGAGCCATACCAGGCCTCAGTGTCCCAAATACAGAAACTAAAGTAGGCCAGCTGTCTTTGAAGTGTTTTGAGGTTTTGTACATGAATATGTCAATTAAAATGTTATGTAATGTCTGGAAGCATAACTATTATGCATGTGGAGAACACAGATGCTTTTGTCTGGTTTCTGAAAGTTTCTGTGTCTCATAAAGTAGTAATGATAATACTGTTTTCCCCTCTCCTCTACTCTCTCCCCGCTGCTCTTCTCTATCCTCTCTATTCTCTAATATCTACTCTCCTCTATACCATCCTCTATTCTCACTCCTCTCGTCTCTCCTCTCGTCTCTCCTCTCCTTTCCTCTCCTCTCCTCTCCTCTCCTCTCCTCTCCTCTCCTCTCCTCCCTCCTCTCCTCTTCTCTCTACTCTTCTCTCTCCTCTCTACTCTCCTCTCTCCTACCTCCTCTCTACTCTCCTCTATTTTCTCCTCTTCTCTCTACTCTCTCCTCTCCTCTCATCTACTCTCTCCTCCCTACTCTCTCCTCCTCTCCACTCTACTCTACTCTCTCCTTCTCTCTCCTCTTCTCTCCTTCTCCCTACTCTTCTCCCTACTCTCCTCTTCTCCCTACTCTCCTCCCTACTTTCCGCTTCTCCCTCCTCTCCTCTCCTCTCCCCTTCTCTCTCCTCTCTAATCTCTACACTCCTCTCTCCTACCTCCTCTCTATTCTCCTATATTCTCTCCTCCCTACTCTCCTCTTCTCTCTCTTCTCTCCTTCTCCCTACTCTTCTCCCTACTCTCCTCTTCTCCCTACTCTCCTCCCTACTTTCCGCTTCTCCCTCCTCTCCTCTCCTCTCCCCTTCTCTCTCCTCTCTAATCTCTAATCTCTACACTCCTCTCTCCTACCTCCTCTCTATTCTCCTATATTCTCTCCTCCCTACTCTCCTCTTCTCTCTCTTCTCTCCTCTCTACTCTACTCTACTCCTTCTCTCTCCTTTCCTCTCCTCTCCTCCCTCCTCTCCTCCCTCCTCTTCTCCCTCCTCTCCTCCCTCCTCTTCTCCCTCCTCTTCTCCCTCCTCTCCTCTTCTTACTCTCCTCTCTACTCTCCTCCCTCCTCTCCTCTCTACTCTCCTCTCTACTCTCATCTCTACTCTCCACTCCTCTTCTCCCCACTCTCCTCTCTTCTACTCTCCTCTCCTCTTCTCCCTACTCTCCTCTTCCCCCTACTCTCCTCTACTCTCTTCTCCCTACTCTCCTCTCTCACAGAATGGCTCGATGAATGTGATAATAGTTATGGTAGTAATGATAACAATCTCTTCCCATCTCCTCTCCTCTCTCAGAATGGTTGTAATGAGCGGAGGGAGGTACGTCAGTTCCAGTTCACTGCCTGGCCAGACCACGGTGTACCAGAGTACCCCACTCCGTTCCTGGCCTTCCTACGCAGGGTTAAAGCCTGCAACCCCCCTGACGCTGGTCCTGTAATCGCACACTGCAGGTACGAGGACGCACACACAAACATATACTTTATACACATATACCCACACACACACACACATACAGTGCCTTGCGAAAGTATTCGGCCCCCTTGAACTTTGCGACCTTTTGCCACATTTCAGGCTTCAAACATAAAGATATAAAACTGTATTTTTTTGTGAAGAATCAACAACAAGTGGGACAAAATCATGAAGTGGAACAACATTTATTGGATATTTCAAACTTTTTTAACAAATCAAAAACTGAAAAATTGGGCGTGCAAAATTATTCAGCCTCCTTAAGTTAATACTTTGTAGCGCCACCTTTTGCTGCGATTACAGCTGTAAGTCGCTTGGGGTATGTCTCTATCAGTTTTGCACATCGAGAGACTGACATTTTTTCCCATTCCTCCTTGCAAAACAGCTCGAGCTCAGTGAGGTTGGATGGAGAGCATTTGTGAACAGCAGTTTTCAGTTCTTTCCACAGATTCTCGATTGGATTCAGGTCTGGACTTTGACTTGGCCATTCTAACACCTGGATATGTTTGTTTTTGAATCATTCCATTGTAGATTTTGCTTTATGTTTTGGATCATTGTCTTGTTGGAAGACAAATCTCCGTCCCAGTCTCAGGTCTTTTGCAGACTCCATCAGGTTTTCTTCCAGAATGGTCCTGTATTTGGCTCCATCCATCTTCCCATCCATTTTAACCATCTTCCCTGTCCCTGCTGAAGAAAAGCAGGCCCAAACCATGATGCTGCCACCACCATGTTTGACAGTGGGGATGGTATGTTCAGCTGTGTTGCTTTTATGCCAAACATAACGTTTTGCATTGTTGCCAAAAAGTTCAATTTTGGTTTCATCTGACCAGAGCACCTTCTTCCACATGTTTGGTGTGTCTCCCAGGTGGCTTGTGGCAAACTTTAAACAACACTTTTTATGGATATCTTTAAGAAATGGCTTTCTTCTTGCCACTCTTCCATAAAGGCCAGATTTGTGCAATATACGACTGATTGTTGTCCTATGGACAGAGTCTCCCACCTCAGCTGTAGATCTCTGCAGTTCATCCAGAGTGATCATGGGCCTCTTGGCTGCATCTCTGATCAGTCTTCTCCTTGTATGAGCTGAAAGTTTAGAGGGACGGCCAGGTCTTGGTAGATTTGCAGTGTCTGATACTCCTTCCATTTCAATATTATCGCTTGCACAGTGCTCCTTGGGATGTTTAAATCTTGGGAAATCTTTTTGTATCCAAATCCGGCTTTAAACTTCTTCACAACAGTATCTCGGACCTGCCTGGTGTGTTCCTTGTTCTTCATGATGCTCTCTGCGCTTTTAACGGACCTCTGAGACTATCACAGTGCAGGTGCATTTATACGGAGACTTGATTACACACAGGTGGATTGTATGTATCATCATTAGTCATTTAGGTCAACATTGGATCATTCAGAGATCCTCACTGAACTTTTGGAGAGAGTTTGCTGCACTGAAAGTAAAGGGGCTGAATAATTTTGCACGCCCAATTTTTCAGTTTTTGATTTGTTAAAAACGTTTGAAATATCCAATAAATGTCGTTCCACTTCATGATTGTGTCCCACTTGTTGTTGATTCTTCTAAAAAAAATACAGTTTTATATCTTTATGTTTGAAGCCTGAAATGTGGCAAAAGGTCGCAAAGTTCAAGGGGGCCGAATACTTTCGCAAGGCACTGTATGTACACACACACACACACACCAACACACACACACATATACCCACACACACATATATACCCACATGCACATATATACCCACACACACACATATACCCACACACACATACACACACACATACACCAACACACACACACACATATACCCACACACTTACACCCACACACACACATATGCCCGCACACACATATACAGCACACACACACATACCCACTCACACATACACCACACACACATATACCCACACACACACACACACATGTACCACACAAACATATACACACACACGTACCCACACACATATATACCCACACACATTTACCACAGACCCATATACCACACACACATATACCCATACACACATATACCACACACACATAGACCCACACACACGCATACACCAACACACACACATATACCCACATGCATATACAACACACACACATATACCACACACACACACATACCACACACACACATATACCCACACACATATATACCCACACACGCATATTCAACACACACACATATACAACACACACACACATATACCCACACACACATATACCCACACACACATATACCCACACACACATACACCCACACACACATACACCAACACACACACACTTACACCCGCACACACACACTTACACCCGCACACACACACATACCCACTCACACATACACCACACACACATATACCCACACACACATATACCACACACATACCCCCACACACACATACCCACACAATTACAGTGGGGCAAAAATAGTTGAAGTGTACCTATGATGAAAATTACAGGCCTCTCTCATCTTTTTAAGTGGGAGAACTTGCACAATTGGTGGCTGACTAAATACTTTTTTGCCCCACTGTATACCACACACGCATATACCCACACAGACATGTACCCACACACACTCACATGTACCCGCACACACATTTACCACACACATATACCAGACACACATACCACACACCTGCGACATGTAAACAGCACATACTCACACACCCTGGATCCAGTCACCCAAACATGAGGCTGTCTTGAAGAATTGCCACTAACAGTTCAGTAGGTATGTTTACACTCATAGATATCTTCCTCTCTTTCTTTCTCTCTTTCTTACCTCTCTCAGCGCGGGTGTGGGTCGTACCGGTTGCTTCATCGTGATCGACGCCATGCTGGAACGGATCAGACACGAGCGCACGGCCGACATCTATGGTCACGTGACTCTAATGAGGTCACAGCGGAACTACATGGTGCAGACGGAAGACCAGTACGGCTTCATCCACGAGGCGCTGCTGGAAGCAGTGGCTTGTGGGAACACGGAGGTGGCGGCCCGGAGCCTGTTCTCCTACATGCAGAAGCTGGGCAAGGTGGAGAGTGGAGAGCACGTCACTGGCATGGAGCTGGAGTTCAAGGTAAACATAGAAATACATCACTGGCATGGAGCTGGAGTTCAAGGTAAACATAGAAATATATTCAATAGAACAGAAATACATCACTGGCATGGATCTGGAGTTCAAGGTAAACATAGAAATACATCACCGGCATGGAGCTGGAGTTCAAGGTAAACAGAAATATATTCAATAGAACAGAAATACATCACCGGCATGGAGCTGGAGTTCAAGGTAAACAGAAATATATTCAATAGAACAGAAATACATCACCGGCATGGAGCTGGAGTTCAAGGTAAACATAGAAATATATTCAATAGAACAGAAATACATCACTGGCATGGAGCTGGAGTTCAAGGTAAACATCACCGGCATGGAGCTGGAGTTCAAGGTAAACATAGAAATATATTCAATAGAACAGAAATACATCACTGGCATGGAGCTGGAGTTCAAGGTAAACATAGAAATATATTCAATAGAACAGAAATACATCACCGGCATGGAGCTGGAGTTGAAGGTAAACATAGAAATATATTCAATAGAACAGAAATACATCACCGGCATGGAGCTGGAGTTCAAGGTAAACATAGAAAGACCAGGTATTGAAATACATACAGTAGCATACATTTTGAATAGAAAACATGTTGAAATATAGTAGAAATACCGTTTTTCAATGCAAGTACAGACTAAATATTAGGAAGAATGTATTGCCCTTTAACTTTGTTCATAGGAACGTGTTTCTGTGGGGGGAAACTCAATCCCCCCTTCACCCCTCCCCCTCCCCCCAGCGTCTGGCCAACACCAAAGCCCCCACGTCTCGGTTCGTCAGTGCCAACCTGCCATGTAACAAGTTTAAGAACCGCCTGGTCAACATCATGCCCTATGAGACCACCCGCGTCTGTCTGCAGCCAATCAGAGGTCTGGAAGGATCAGATTACATCAACGCCAGCTACATTGATGGATACAGGTAAAGCTCAACCAAGGAAGAATAATTAGTAATATGGGCATCTCATTTCAAGGTATTGTTCCATGATACATGGACCAGTGGCCATATTTTGGGTCTCAAATTATGCTTATAATATAATTGAAAAATCCAAATGAAAGAAATGTTTCCATTCTATTTCTTTGGTGTCATCGTCTAATGTGTATAGGCAGCAGAGAGGTTACATGGCCACCCAGGGCCCACTGGCTGAGACCACAGAGGACTTCTGGAGGATGCTGTGGGAACACAACTCTACCATCGTGGTCATGCTCACTAAACTGAGAGAGATGGGACGGGTAAGGTTACACACACAAACACATCTGCACACGCATGCACGTATGCTCGCACACACACAGAAACACACCACACAAGCACACTCAGAGACACAAATATACGTACGTGATGCTATCTCTGTACCTCTGTGTGTGCCTGCAGGAGAAGTGCCATCAGTACTGGCCCGCAGAGCGGTCTGCTCGGTACCAGTACTTTGTAGTGGATCCCATGGCTGAATACAACATGCCTCAGTATATCCTCAGAGAGTTTAAGGTCACCGATGCAAGGGTGAGAGTGTGTGTGTGTGTGTGTGTGTGTGTGTGTGTGTGTGTGTGTGTGTGTGTGTGTGTGTGTGTGTGTGTGCGTATGTGTGTGTATTTATGTGTCCACAATACTGTATATCCTCCTCAGACAAGGCAGGGTCAATGACGCAAGACTGTGTAACTGTGGATGTTGCTTTTAAATAACTTGTCCCTTTTGTAGCATATTTGATATTGGAATCAGACACCCTGACCTCTCCCCTCTATCTGCTCCTGGCAGCTAACATGTTCCTTCGACCCACAGTAGATTACACAGTAGTAAACCCTGTCCTCTCCTGATGCCCTTATCGTGTGTTTGTGTGTGTGCATGCTTGCATTCCTGTGCGTGTGTGTGAGCTGTCGATTACTCCAGTTAAGCCTGTCCTGTCCTGTCCTGTCCTGTCCTGTCCTGTCCTGTCCTGTCCTGTCCTGTCCTGTTCTGTCCTGTCCTGTCCTGTCCTGTCCTGTCCTGTCCTGTCCTGTCCTGTCCTGTTCTGTTCTGTCCTGTTCTGTCCTGTTCTGTCCTGTCCTGGCGGCCCGTTGACAGATGTTGTATTGATCTCTGTTAAAGTGGAGTCACGCCGTCTGAGCAGAGAACAGACGTAATTGGCTAGAGACGGGCAGGCCACAGAGTCTGGCAGACAAGACAGGACTCATACACATATAAAGCCGACAGAGGGTTGGTGCTCAGCCACCAGAACAGACCTGATAAGACACAACTCTGGTAACAGATAGTACAATAGTTTGTTTGGCTAAATCAGTAGAAGGGACATCTCACCTTCACTTATCCACTCACATAAGGATCAGAGAATACCAGTAACAATATGGAGGATGGTTTGAGAAGTCATACTCAACATTGCTCTCATCAGCACTTCTTCTTCCCATTCTCGCATCAGGATGGCCAATCACGGACAGTTCGTCAGTTCCAGTTCACCGATTGGCCAGAGCAGGGAGTTCCTAAATCTGGAGAGGGCTTCATCGACTTCATTGGCCAGGTGCACAAAACCAAGGAGCAGTTTGGACAGGATGGCCCAATCAGTGTCCACTGCAGGTAAGAGTCATTGCCATAGCTATAGGTTTGACTAACAATGCTTTCCCCTGATATACTTCACACACCTCATTCTGATTACTGAGGTACATTAGTCTAGCCACTATGTGTGTGTGTGTGTGTGCAGTGCGGGTGTGGGGCGGACCGGAGTCTTCATCACTCTGAGTATCGTTCTGGAGAGGATGCGTTACGAGGGAGCTGTGGACATCTTCCAGACTGTCAAGATGCTGAGGACACAACGCCCTGCCATGGTACAGACGGAGGTAGGCTTCACATTCTCACTGTTGAAAACCATGGATATCAGACAAGTACATGTGATTTCTCTGTGTCTGGAAGCCACGGTAATGGTAGGCTGTTGCTCTGTCCTGTCTATTTCCCTGGTTCAGGAGGAGTACCAGTTCTCCTACCAGGCTACCCTGGAGTACCTGGGGAGTTTTGACCACTATGCAACCTAAGAGAGGAGAGGAACTGTCATCCCTCCATCCTTCTGTTCAGATAGAGGTCCACAGAGACGAGGAACAACGAAAGAGAGGCGCAGACTGGAAAACGACTAAACAATTAACCTTATATCCCATTGGAGGGGCGACGCTACTAACAAGGAGTAATTATACAAGAACAACAACAGCAACATACAAAACAACAACAACATACAAAACCACAATAACATACAAAATAACAACAACAACATACAACACAACAACAACTAGACAAACGTCAAATAAAACCTGTACTCTCAGGAAAGACCTGCAAAGGATGTGTTGGGAGTCAGAGACAGACTATTACATGTGTAATCCTGCATATTCTTCTTACCTCAGTGTTTTATAAAACCTGTGTGTTGTGGTCAGCTATTTCAAAAACAAAACCAGTGATGTATAAAAGGACAACAAAAAGCCTGGATATCTGCTGCACCTTAAATGGGTTTTCTATCTTATCTTTCTATCTGTGGGTTTAGTGTACGAGGGGGGAACAATTCCACGTGTCTGTGGGTTTAGTGTACGAGGGGGGAACACTTCCACGTGTCTGTGGGTTTAGTGTACGAGGGGGGGACACTTCCACGTGTCTGTGGGTTTAGTGTACGAGGGGGGAACACTTCCATGTGTCTGTGGGTTTAGTGTACGAGGGGGGAACACTTCCATGTGTCTGTGGGTTTAGTGTACGAGGGGGGAACACTTCCATATGTCTGTGGGTTTAGTGTACGAGGGGGGACACTTCCATGTGTCTGTGGGTTTCGTGTACGAGGGGGGGACACTTCCATGTGTCTGTGGGTTTAGTGTACGAGGGGGGAACACTTCCATGTGTCTGTGGGTTTAGTGTACGAGGGGGGAACACTTCCATGTGTCTGTGGGTTTAGTGTACGAGGGGGGAACACTTCCACCTGTCCGTGGATTTAGTATACAAGGGGGGAACACTTCCACATGTCTGTGGGTTTAGTGTACGAGGGGGGAACACTTCCATGTGTCTGTGGGTTTAGTGTACGAGGGGGGAACACTTCCATGTGTCTGTGGGTTTAGTGTACAAGGGGGGAACACTTCCACGTGTCTGTGGGTTTAGTGTACGAGGGGGGAACACTTCCACCTGTCCGTGGATTTAGTATACAAGGGGGGAACACTTCCACGTGTCTGTGGGTTTAGTGTACAAGGGGGGAACACTTCCATGTGTCTGTGGGTTTAGTGTACGAGGGGGGAACACTTCCACGTGTCTGTCGCTCTGCATTCGTGGTGTCTGTTGCTGCCACAGCTAGTCCTGGTCCACAGCACGGTTTTAGATCTATAGAACTAGAAGGACGGTTTGAGCTGCATGTCTGTGATTGGACACCAGACTCTTCTACCCACAGTGCCAAGAGAAACCACGCTGTTCCGGGGCAGATGGGAAATTAACTTTGACCTCTAATGAGAAGGAGGAATGGTACCCGTCTACATCCAGCATACATGATGATCCATGAGCTGCAGGTTGAGGTTGCCTGTAGGCACAGATCTAGGATCAGTACCTTCCTGAAATCATAATCTAAACCATTTGGGTGGAAAAACAAAACTGACCTAAGATCAATGTTCAGTCATCCATGCTTTGCTTGTTATGTTCTGACATCTTACTACATAGAGTAATGACAGTAAAGGTTAAACACAGTTTAGGCAATTCCATTTCAATCCCAGCCAGTCATTTCGGGAGATGCACTGAAATTACGTGTATGAATTGAAAATTGGCTATATTTTTATTGGAGGACCATTTCAATGAATGAACAGAATTTTAGTTAATTTCCTTAATTGACTGGAGTGTTTTTTGGGGGGAAGATTTTCCACATTCTGCAGAAAATATTGTAATGATCCTATTCATTGTGGTTCAGTGTGTTTGCCTTATGTTTCACCATGTTGGTTTTCAGCTGCTTACCTTACATCTAAATGATCTGAGCTAAGCAGTGAGCGTCATAATGTAGCTTACACCTTGAAATCTGCCACTCTGCATTGAAATGGTCCTGATGGCTCAGTGTGTTGGAGTATGGTTCTGACAACACAAAGGTTGTGGGTTCAAATCCTGCTTGGGCAACAGATACAGTAATGAGTATGTGTGTTAACGTTGAGTTGGATGAACTTTGTTTGCTTGATAAACACAAGTCCTCATGGGTTGAGAGTAGAACTCAAACTCTCTTCTCTTTCCCACAGTAAGACAGGACTCTTCACATCTTCTCTCCGCTCTGTCTCTGCTTGTAGTCCTACTGTACAGAAAAACTCCAGCATCCCCCACAATCCCTTTAGATATCATCCTTGATATCTTATTGATTTGACATTCTATAATCTGCAGTAGGCCTAACTGACGTCGAGTTAAGCAGTATTGCCCGAAGGGGGTGTGGTATATGGCCAACATACCATGGCTAAGGGCTGTTCTTATGCAAGACGCAATGTGGAGTGCCTGGATACAGCCCGTAGCTGTGGTATATTGACCATGTACCACAAACCCCTGAGGTGCCTTGTTGCTATTATAAACTGATTACCAACTTAATTAGAGCAGTAAAAATACATGTTTTGTCATACCCGTGGTATACGGTCTGATATACCACGGCTGTCAACCAATCAGCATTCAGGCTCGACTACCCAGTTTATAAAAGTTCTTTATAACACAGTTTATAGGCCTGACTGACGTATAGAGGTGAAACAAGTGGGTCATAATTATTATCATCAAAAAAGAGCCTTATTGTTGACCTTTTGATATGATTTTTGAAATATGTATCGTTCTATTTTGTTACTGTTATAGCTCTTTGTTTTTACTACTTTTTGATTTGTTTAATTGCTGTTTATTAGGGGAAAAGGACTCAATATAACCAATGAAATGTTGTTTACTTGGCAAGCCAATTTTTCTGTATGATATCGTCATAGTTTTTTTAATGGTCATTTTTAAGTGCTTTCTTATTTGCTTTAGTATATCGTATACAGAACCTGCGTAGAATGCTATTTGATACTGCTGTCCTCATAGACAGATACTTAGATTCAGACCTAGTTTCAGTTTACAGCCCCTATCATAGCACCAGTGGTACGATCCAATTGCCAAAAGGGGTTTAGGGTGTCAGGGCATAGAGAGTTTAAATGTCGAGCAAAGTACAGTAGTCGGTGAAAGTCTGTTGCACTGTATTCAGTGAACCGTGGCGTTTCAGCTCGCTACTACAGATAGATGGAGAGTATAATGGCATTTTGACACAAAAGGAAAGGCCACACAAAAAGACAGATGGACAGACCCTCATTACTTTAATTAACAGCGGAATTATCTTGATATGAAATTTAAGTGTGGTCCAAACGTCTAGTGGAAAAACAAGTCTAAATCTGGTGTGACTTAAAATGAACCTTAAAATGATGACTACATAATATATACACTGAACAAAAATATAAACGCAACATATAAAGTGTTGGTCCCATGTTTCATGAGCTGAAATAAGATCCCAAGAATGTTCCATACTCAAAAAAAGCTTCATCCTCTAAAATGTTGTTAACATCCCTGTTAGTGAGCATTTCTCCTTTGTCTAGATAATCCATCCACCTGTCAGGTGTGGCATATCAGAAGCTGATTAAACAGCGGGATCATTACACAGGTGCACCTTGTGCTGGAGAGAATAAAAAGCCACTCTTAAGTGTGGAGTTTTGCCACACAACACAATGCCACAGATGTCTCAAGTTTTAAGGGTGTGTGGAATTGGCATGCTGACTGCAGGAATGTCCACCGGGGCTGTTACCAGAGAATGTAATGTTAATTTCTCTCCCATATGCTGCCTCCAATGTTGTTTTAGAGAATTTGGCATTGTGTGGGTGAGCGGTTTGTTGTGAACATGGTGGCCGTGGGGTTATGGTATGGGCAGGCAGGCAGTAAAATCTTTGAAATTGATAAATGTTGCATGTATATTTTTGTTCAGTATAAATATACTTGACATAAAAGACGCACAGAGTAAACATGTGTCATCAAACGAGGACCAGTTCCTATGACATCACATGATGATCATCATCACCTTTAACCTGGTACCTGTTATTTCCTTTAAACCCTGGATGTAGATAATATTGAATGTTGACTTTGTATTAAAAGCAGGATGATTGAATATACCACATAATGAGTCATTTAGTTCCTCTGTTCTAGTATGTGAGTGTCTGACAGCTGGCTGAGAATCATGCACTGTAAAACAAGGGAAGACTGAAAACAAGACTGAAAACAAGCGAAGACGAGCAAGGAGAAAGCCTTCATCATGAGATGAATCTCAAGGAGTTGGAAGGTGTGAACTTCCAAGTGTATGCTTGATATTCTTCCACTAGATGGAGTACCTTTCTTGCTGGAACATAGCTCCTTACTGCTTCCATAAATGCATTCACAGTCACACAGATGCTATACTGACACATTGTTTTCTTTGAGCCCAAATGGTGATTCTTTGAATCAAATACAATTTTATTGGTCGCATACACATATTTAGCGGGCATTGGGAAGGTGTAGGGAAATGCTTGTGTTCCTAGCTCCAACAGTGCAGTAATATCTAAAAATACACAACAATACACACAAATCTAAAAAGTAAAAGAATGAAGAAATATAGAATATTATTAGGAGCAATGTCGGTGTCTAGGATATATATAGCAATTCGACCATGAAGACCTGATTCACACAGTCTCCTCTGAACAGTTGATGTTGAAATTTGTCAGTTACTTGAACTCTGAAGCATTTATTTGGGCTGCAATTTCTGAGACGAGTAACTTTATTGAACTTATCCTCTGCAGCAGAGGCAACTCTGGGTCTTCCTTTTCTGTGGCGGTCCTCATGAGAGCCAGTTTAATCATAGTGCTTGATGGTTTTTGTGACTGCACTTGAAGAAACAAAAGTTCTAGAAATTTTCCAGATTGACTGACCTTCATGTCTCGACTGTCGTTTCTCTTTGCTTATTGGAGCTGTTCTTGCCATAATATGGACTTGGTATTTTACTTGGTATACTTCTGTATACCATTGCCTTGTTACAACAACTGATTGGTACAAATGCATTAAGAAGGAAAGAAATTGAACAAATTAACTTTTAACA
This sequence comes from Oncorhynchus mykiss, assembly GCF_057628025.1. Classification (NCBI taxonomy): domain Eukaryota; kingdom Metazoa; phylum Chordata; class Actinopteri; order Salmoniformes; family Salmonidae; genus Oncorhynchus; species Oncorhynchus mykiss. The sequence goes on from NC_143029.1 coordinate 79,558,184, forward strand.
AGGCACACCTGTTAATTTAAATGCATTCCAGGTGACTAACTCATGAAGCCGGTTGAGAGAATGCCAAGAGCGTGGCTATTTTTTTTTTTGTTGTTGTTGAATTTTTACCCCTTTTTCTCCCCAATTTCGTGGTATCCAATTGTTGTAGTAGCTACTATCTTCGCTACAACTCCCGTACGGGCTTGGGAGAGACGAAGGTTGAAAGTCAACCCAACCAAGCCGCACTGCTTCTTAACACAACGCACATCCAACCCGGAAGCCAGCCGCACCAATGCCCCGGAGGAAACACCATGCACCTGGCCACCTTGCGCCCAGCCCGCCACAGGAGTCGCTGGTGCGCGATGAGACACCCCTACCGACCAAGCCCTCCCTAACCTAGGCCAATTGTGCGTCGTCCCACGGACCTCCCGGTTGCGGCCGGTTACGACAGAGCCTGGGCGCGAACCCAGGGACTCCCAGGGACTGGCTGCAGTACAGCGCCCTTAACCACTGCGCCACCCGGGAGGCTAAAGGGTGGCTACTTTGAAGAATCTGAAATATAAACAATATTTTGATTTGTTTAGCAATTTTTTTGGTTCCTACCTGATACCATATATGTGTTATTTCAAAGTTTTGATGTCTTCACTATTATTCTACAATGTAGAACATTGTAAAAATAAAGACAAACCCTGGAATGACTTGTTCCGCGTTTTGTTACATTACAATCTTATTCTATTTTTTATTTATTTTTTATTTTTTATCCTGGCAAATGGGGTCAATGTAAATAGTCCGGGTGGCCATTGAATTAATTGTTCAGCAGTTCTATAACATAGGGGTAGAAGCTGTTAAGGAGTCTTTTGGACCTAGACTTGGCACTCTGGTACCTCTTGCCGTGCGGTAGCAGAGACAACAGTCTATGACTTGGGTAACTAGCTTCTTTGACAATTTTTGGCCCTTCCTCTGACACTGCCTACTACAGTTGAAGTCAGAAGTTTACATACCTAAGTTTGCATTAGGTTGGAGTCATTATAGCTCATGTTTCAACCACTCCACAAATTTCTTCTTAACAAACTATAGTTTTGGCAAGTCGGTTAGGACATGTACTTTGTGCATGACAGGTCATTTTTCCAACAATTGTTTACAGGCAGATTATTTCACTTATAATTCACTGTATAACAATTCCAATGGGTCAGAAGTTTACAAACACGAAGTTGACTCTGCCTTTAAACAGCTTGGAAATTCCAGAAGATGTCATGGCTTTAAAATCTTCTGATAGGCTAATTGACATAATTTGAGTCAATTGGAGGTGTACCTGTGGATGTATTTCAAGGCCTACCTTCAAACTCAGGGCCTCTTTGCTTGACATCATGGGAAAATCAAAAGAAATCAGCCAAGACCTCAGACAGAAAATTGTAGACCTCCACAAGTCTGGTGGAGCAACTTCCAAACACCTGAAGGTACCACGTTCATCTGTACAAACAATAGTACGCAAGTATAAACACCATGGGACCACATAGCCGTCATACCGCTCAGGAAGGAGATGCGTTCTGTCTCCTAGAGATGAACGTACTTTGGTGCGAAAATTTCAAATCAATCTCAGATCAACATCAAAGGACATTGTGGAGATGCTGGAAACCGGTACAAAAGTATCTATGTCCACAGTAAAACGAGTCCTATATCGACATAACCTGAAAGGCCGCTCAGCAAGGAAGAAGCCACTGCTCCAAAACCGCCATAAAAAAGCCAGACTACGGTTTGAACTGCACATGGGGACAAAGATCGTACTTTTTGGAGGAATGTCCTCTGGTTGGATGAAACATAAATGGAACTGTTTGGCCATAATGGCCATCATTATGTTTGAAGCAAGCCGAAGAACACCATCCCATCCATGAATCACGGGGGTGGCAGCATCATGTTGTGGGGGTGCTTTGCTGCAGGAGGGACTGGTGCACTTCACAAAATAGATGGCATCATGAGGGATGAAAAGTATGTAGATATATTGAAGCAACTTCTCAAGACATCAGTTAGGAAGTTAAAGCTTGGTTGCAAATGGGTCCTCAAAATGGACAATGACCACAAGCATACTTCTAAAGTTGTGGCAAAATGGCTTAAGGGCAACAAAGTCAAGGTATTGGAGTGGCCATCACAATGCCCTGATCTCAATCCCATAGAACATTTGTGGGCAGAACTGAAAAAGTGTGTGCGAGCACGGAGGCCTACAAACCTGACTCAGTTACACCAGCTCTGTCAGGAGGAATGGGACAAAATTCACCCAATTTATTGTGGGAAGCTTGTGGAAGGCTACCCAAAACATTTGACCCAAGTTAATCAATTTAAAGGCAATGCTACCAAACACTAATTGAGTGTATGTAAACTTCTGACCCATTGGGAATGTGATGAAAGAAATATAAGCTGAAATAAATCATTCTCTACTATTATTCTGACATTTCACATTCTTAAAATAAAGCGGTGATCATAAATGACCTAAGCCAGGGAATTTATACTAGGATTAATGTCAGGAATTGTGAAAAGCTGAGTTTAAATGTATTTGGCTAAGGTGTATGTAAACTTCTGACTTCAACTGTAGGTCCCGGATGGCAGGAAGCTTGGTTCCAGTGAAGAAATGGGCCATACACTACCCTCTGTAGCACCTTACAGTCGGATTCCGAGCAGTTGCCATACCAAGCAGTGATGCAACTGGTCAGGATGCTCTCTGTAGAACGTTTTGAGGATCTGAAGCCCCATGCCAAATCTTTTCAGTCTCCAGAGAGGGAAAATGTGTTGTCGTGCCCTCTTCACGACTCTCTTGGTTTGATGTGGACACCAAGGAACTTAACTCTCGACCCGCTCCACTGCAGCCCAGTCAATGTTTATGGGGGCCTGTTCAGCCCTCCTTTTCCTGTAATCCACAATCAGCTCCTTTGTCTTGCTCATATTCAGGGAGAGGCTGTGTTCCTGGCACCACACTGCCAGGTCTCTGACCTCCTCCCTATAGGCTTTCTCATCATTGTCGGTAATCAGGCCTAGCGCTGCTGTGTCGTCAGCAAACTTAATGGTGTTGTTGGAGTCGTACTTGGCCACGCAGTCGTGTGTGAACAGGGAGTATAGGTGTGGACTAAGCACGCACCCCTGAGGGGCCCAGTGTTGACGATCAGTGTGGCAAATGTGTTGTTGCCTAACCTTAACAACTGGGGGCGGCAGGTAGTCCAGGATCCAATTGCATTGGAAGGTGTTTAGTCCCGGGGTACTTAGCTTAGTGATAAGCTTTGTGGGCACTATGGCATTGAATGCTGAGCTGTAGTCAATAAACAGCATTCTCACATAGATGTTCCTTTTGTACAGGTGGAGAGCAATTGAGATTGCGTCATCTGTGGATCTGTTCGGGCGGTATGTGAATTGGAGTGGGTCTAGGGTTTCCGAGATTATGGTGTTGATGTGAGCCATGACTAGCCTTTCAAAGCACTTCATGGTTCCCGACTTCAGTACTATGGGGTGGTAGTCATTTTGACAGGTTACCATCGCATTCTTGGGCACAGGGACTATGGTGGTCTGCTTGAAACAGAGATTGAAAATGTAATTGAAGACACTTGCCAGTTGGGCTGTGCATGCTCTGAGTACACACCCTTAATATTAGACATCACGCACCAGCAGTTATTGACAAATAGACATACACCCTTACACGTCTTACCAGACGTAGCTGCTCTGTCCTGCCGATGCACAGAAAACACAGCCAGCTCTATATTATCCATGTTGTCGTTCAGCCACGACTCTGTGAAACATAAGATATTAGAGTTTTTAATGTCCCATTAGTAGGATAGTCTCGCCCTTAGAGCATTGAGTTTGTTTTCCAGTGATTGCACGTTGGCCAATAGAACCGATGGTAGTGGTGATTTACTCACTAACCTCTGAATCCTCACAAGGCACCCCAACCTTCTCCCTCTATATTTCCACCTTTTCTTCATGCGAATGACAGGGATTTGGGCCTGGTCTCCAGAAAGTAGTATATCCTTTGCGTTGGACCATTAAGTACCAAAACAAGGTTGAAGGTAATAGGCTTGATGACTTCATCTTCAACCATCCATAGATCTCCTTGTGATAGGGGAAATTGAAGCTTGTGACAGGGGGAATTGAAGCTTGTGACAGGGGGAATTGAAGCTTGTGACAGGGGGAATTGAAGGGGTAATTCAATGCAAGCTTGACTAAACAATATACAGAAACGCTTTACGCTCGACCACTCAGTTTTCCACCACAAAACACCAGAAAATGACCAAGAGTTGAACCAGCACACCTGCTTTTACACTATGATGTGACTATTAGATGTACAATGTTTCTTTTGAGAAACATATTTAAAATGAATAGTTTCACCATAATAAAACAAGAGTTCAGTTCACATAGGGCTGTTGCAATCATAACATTTTGTCTGACGGTTATTACCATGCAAAAGAGCAAGTGTGCATATGAAGTGGCTATGTTGAGTGTAAAAGTGACCATTTGAAACAGGTCCTATATGCTAGATTGAGTTATTTGGCCACTTTAGTTGTGAATGATACAAACCTTAGAATGTCTCAGAAATCAAAACATATATGGGCTGTATAATATGACTATAGGTTATTGATGATTTTAGAATGTAGCAACAAAAAAAGCTTGCGCACACTGTTCTTTCATCAAATGATGATATTTTCACATCAGGCTATTCTCTATTTAATCTCGTCTTTAATAATATGTAAAAGTAGTTTCGATATAGAATGGCCCATTATCAAAATGGAAGGAACAGGGGCAGGAGAATAAAGATGGCATCCATATGCACTAGGAGGCAGTTTTCCCTTTGGTTTGTTTTTCAGGCTACTCCGGTTATTTCACTCCACACATCAACCACTGTTTGAGGAGCATGCAGCCTCTAGCTGTGCAACGTGATATTCCACCCAAACTCTGTATGCCATGGGCTCTCCAACCCTGTTCCTACATTTACCAAGTGCCTTTTTTCGGAAGCCAAGTGAAATCCGTTCATCTATAGTAACATGTTTTCACAACGACAGCCTCTCTCTCTGCCTGCTGGAGAAAGGAATGAAGGACAGAGAGGAGGAGATGAAAACGCACGGTGGTGATGAAATATTCTGTATCTAAAGGTAATGTGAGAGCCTATTAATTATGAAAATATAAATATATATTACTAGGCTATTCAAAATCAAATCCAAATTCACTATAATTGTAGGCTTAGCCACCATGCACAATCAATGAGCCAACAGCATCGCCTAGGCCTGTACGTTCTCTTCCAGACTCATTAATAGAGTGTTTGGAGAGTAGCATAAGGTAACCATACCATACAGTATGCATAATAAAACAGCCCACGCTCATAGGCCATTACTAGAATGTGTTTAATTTCAGAGTATAGGCTAGACCAGTGGTTCCCTAACTTCTCATAGACCCGTACCCCTTCAAACATTCAACCTCCAGCTGCGTACCCTCTCTAGCACCAGGGTCAGCGCCCTCTCAAATGTTGTTTTTTGCTATCATTGTAAGCCTGCCACACACACACTATACAATACATTTATTAAACATAAGAATGAGTGTGAGTTTTTGTCACAACAAGGCGTGTGGGAAGTGAGAAAGAGCTCTTATAGGACCAGGGCACAAATAATAATATAATAATAATCAATAATTTGGCTCTTTATTTAGCCATCTTATTTGTTCATTTAAAATGGTGAATAACTCACCACAGGTTAATGAGAAGGGTGTGCTTGAAAGGATGCACATAACTCTGCAATATTGGGTTGTATTGGAAAGTCTCACTCTTAAATAATTGTCCACACACAGTCTGTGCCTGTATGTAGTTGTCATGCTAGTGAGGGCCGAGAATCCACTCTCACATAAGTACGTTGTTGCAAAGGGCATCAGTGTATTAACAGCACAATGTGCCAAGACAGGAAACTCTGAGCGCAGCCAAATCAAGAAATCTGGCAGTGGCTTCTGATTAAATTACATTTTCACAGAACAGCTTGTTGTAATTTCGATGAGGCTCTCTTGTTCAGAAATCGGTAAGTGGACTGGAGGCAGGGCCTGAAAGGGATAGCGAATCCAGTTGGTTGTGTCGTCCATTTCGGGGAAGTACCTGCGTAATTGTGCACCCAGCTCACTCAGATGCTCTGTATCACATTTGACATTGTCCGTAAGCTTGAGTTCATTTGCAGACAAAAAAAATCATAGAATGATAGAAATACCTGTGTCCTTGTTAATCCAGACAGAGAAGATCTCCAACTTCTTAATCATAGCCTTAAAAAAAATCCTGCACAATAAATAAAGTTGCGGAGAGTCCCTGTAATGCTAGATTCAGATCATTCAGGAGAGAAAAAACATCACCCAGATAGGCCAGTCGTGTGATAAAGTCATCATCATGCAAGTGGTCAGACAAGTGAAAATTATGATCAGTAAAGAAAACTTTAAGCTCGTCTCTCAATTTTAAAAAAACGTGTCAATACTTTGCCCCTTGATAACCAGTGCACTTCTGTATGTTGTAAAATCATTACATGGTTGCTGCATCATTGCATAATGCAGAAAATACACGAGAGTTCAGGGGCCTTGCTTTAACAAAGTTAACCATTTTCACTGTAGTGCCCAAAACGTCTTTCAAGCTGTCAGGCATTCCCTTGGCAGCAATAGCCTCTCAGTGGATGCAGCAGTGTACCCAAGTGGCTTCAGGAGCAACTGCTTGCACGCATGTTACCACTCCACCATGTCTCCCTGGCATGGCTTTTGAGTCATCAATTCAAATACTAACATATCTTGACCACCAACATCCATTTGATGTCACAAAGCAGTGCAGTACTTTAAAACTATTATCTCCTGTTGTCCTTGTTTCCAGTGGTTTGCTGAAGAGGATGTCTTCCTTAATTGACCACCTATAAAAGTAACGGACATATACCAGGAGCTGTGCCAGGCCCGCCACATCTGTTGACTCATCCAGCTGTAACGCATATAATTCACTGGCTTGTATGTGAAGCAGTAATTGTTTCAAAACATCTCCTGCCATGTCACTGATGCGTCGTGAAACAGTGTTGTTTGATGAAGACATTGTCTGTATAGTTTTTTGGGCCTTTTCCCCCAGCATTGTCCCAGCCATATCCGCAGCAGCAGGAAGAATTAAGTCCTCCTCAATAGTATGGGGCTTGCCTATCGTTGCCACTCGGTAGCTCACCATATAAGACACTTCTAGCTCCTTCTTATTAATGGTATCTGTTGCTTTTATACTTGTTTTACTACTCAAAACTCATCTTAATTCTCACATTAAAAACTCCTGTGGGTTATTTTTCAAATTGGCATGTTTCGTTTCTAAATGTCTGTGCAAGAGTGAAGGTTTCACCCACGAGAGAGTAACGGTTAATGTGATCGGATGTTAATTATTTGACGAGGCTACCTGTATTTGACATGTTGTTATTTAGCTGAACACTAGATGGTTTAATTTTATTTTTGGCAGTGAAACAAGGCTACTCAGGCGACAAAAAAACCTCACCCAAATGTATAGCCCCGTTGGAAAATATAAATGGACTGTTTGAAAATGTGAAGAATTATTTTTAAAATTTTTAAAATATATATACGATTTTTATTTGGCGCAACCCCGACGGCGTTGCGTGTACTCCAGTTTGGGAATACCTGGGCCAATTATGTACCAAGACATCTTCAATCTGTTATTTGTATGTTTTTCTGTCATGCATATATATGCAGTAGGCTATGTATTGTATAAGGGCAAAATCATTATTTTAATTCCGTTTTTTTTCCGGGTTTGGGCTGATGGATATGCATCAACTCTAATATGAATATCGATGTTTGTTTCGAATGAATCATTAACTTAGAAAGCGCTGTCCAGTTCATTGTGTTGATGATCATGTTTTCCGTTCAGTTTCAACATGTTGTTGAACTTCTTTCTTCAAATTGATCAATCACAGCGAAGTGCGTTTTAAAAGCACATACTTTTTTGATAAGTGTTTGATGTGATTTGTCAGAGTAGTGCAGGGACAATAGAGCCCTGAGTACCAGGCCTTTAGCGACCTGAAGGTCTTTAGCAGGTTGGGTACTACCTACCATGTCCAGAGTGGATATGAGGAGATTACCATGACTCAACGGTCAATTGTAATTTTACTGCAGTCATGACTCATGGCTGTAATATTTTCCATGTGGTTTTATATTAAAGGGGACTTATAACAGGCTTTTGAAATGCATTATTGGTGCACATTTTCTGTCAACTTATCAAAGGGATGCAAAAGGCACTCATTCAGCGGAATGACCCAGAAGCCTTGTGTAGATTTGTGAGAGGGCGGTAGTGAATGCTTTGTTTATACAGTATGGGGAGGAATAGCCTATATGCTAATTGTGCGCTTAGTTGAATGTTTGGTGTTTTTACAGATTTCATTGTTACTGGAAGGCTACATCAATCATTAAGTTGCTACCATTATGTAACAGCTAGTTTATGATAAATCCTACTTATTCATACCTCACTTTATACTGGAACTTATTAATCAGGCTAGCTAACAGTTTATATATATATATATATATATATATATATATATATATATATATATATATATACAGTTGAAGTCAGAAGTGTACATACACCTTAGCCAAATACATTTAAACTCAGCTTTTCAATTCCTGACATTTAATCCTAGTAAGAATTCCCTGTTTTAGGTCAGTTAGGATCACCACTTTATTTTAAGAATGTGAAATGTCAGAATAATAGTAGAGAGAATGATTTATTTCAGCTTTTATTTCTTTCATCACGTTCCCAGTGGGTCAGAAGTTTACATACACTCAATTAGTATTTGGTAGCATTGCCTTTAAATTGTTTAACATGGGTCAAACATTTCAGGTAGCCTTCCACAAGCTTCCCACAATAAGTTGGGTGAATTTTGTCCCATTCCTCCTGACAGAGCTAACTGAGTCAGGTTTGTAGGGCTCCTTGCTCGCCAATGATTATATACAGTGGGGCAAAAAAGTATTTAGTCAGCCACCAATTGTGCAAATTCTCCCACTTAAAAAGACAAGAGAGGCCTGTAATTGTCATCATAGGTACGCTTCAACTATGACAGACAAAATGAGAAACAAAAATCCAGAAAATCACATTGTAGGATTTTTAATGAATCTATTTGCAAATTATGGTGGAAAATAAGTATTTGGTCACCTACAAACAAGCAAGATTTCTGGCTCTCACAGACCTGTAACTTCTTCTTTAAGAGGCTCCTCTGTCCTCCACTCGTTACCTGTATTAATTGCACCTGTTTGAACTTGTTATCAGTATAAAAGACCTGTCCACAACCTCAAACAGTCACACTCCAAACTCCACTATGGCCAAGACCAAAGAGCTGTCAAAGGACACAAGAAACAAAACTGTAGACCTGCACCAGGCTGGGAAGACTGAATCTGCAATAGGTCAGCAGCTTGGTTTGAAGAAATCAACTGTGGGAGCAATTATTAGGAAATGGAAGACATAAAAGACCACTGATAATCTCCCTCGATCTGGGGCTCCACGCAAGATCTCACCCCGTGGGGTCAAAATTATCACAAGAGCGGTGAGCAAAAATCCCAGAACCACACGGGGGGACCTAGTGAATGGCCTGCAGAGAGCTGGGACCAAAGTAACAAAGCCTACCATCAGTAACACACTATGTCATATGATCAGATGAAACCAAAATATAACTTTTTGGTAAAAACTCAACTCGTCGTGTTTGGAGGACAAAGAATGCTGAGTTGCATCCAAAGAACACCATACCTACTATGAAGCATGGGGGTGGAAACATCATGCTTTGGGGCTGTTTTTCTGCAAAGGGACCAGGACGACTGATCCGTGTAAAGGAAAGAATGAATGGGACCATGTATCGTGAGATTTTGAGTGAAAATCTCCTTCCATCAGCAAGGGCATTGAAGATGAAACATGGTTGGGTCTTTCAGCATGACAATGATCCCATACACACCGCCCGGGCAACGAAGGAATGGCTTCGTAAGAAGCATTTCAAGGTCCTGGAGTGGCCTAGCCAGTCTCCAGATCTCAACCCCATAGAAAATCTTTGGAGGGAGTTGAAAGTCCGTGTTGCCCAGCAACAGCCCCAAAACATCACTGCTCTAGAGGAGATCTGCATGGAGAAATGGGCCAAAATACCAGCAACAGTGTGTGAAAACCTTGTGAAGCGGAACATAAATGTCCTGTAAAGGAATTAGTGTGTACACACACACACACACACACACACACACACACACACACACACACACACACACACACACATGAAGTATGGAGGAAGACACTAGTTAGGAGAACGCTGTGTGATTCTCACGGTGTCTGTTCCAGGTTTGCTCTGCTCAAAGTCAATTATGCCATGATGATAAAGGTTTTTTAGGAACAACTTTTTTACACATATTTCAAACATCAAACAATAATGCTGTACTACACCCACCATATCTCAGAATCTGCACGGTCATTTAGCTGTACTGGTCAGGCTGAGGTATGAACTCCTCTGACAATGTTATCGTTGACAGTGCTGCGATGCATATCTTCCGCAGGGAGCTTTTGCGAACAGGTCTGAACAGGTCTGAGAGAACCAGACTGTGACTGTCACCTGAGCATTCGTGATCATGATTCAGCGAAAACAAGCCGGGTGAACTCTGTGTACACTTTGAGTGTGTGCCTGCGTGCTTAGGTGCGTGACTTGTGTATGCGTGTGTACAGTACATGTGTGAAGTGTGTTGGCAATTGTGTTTTGATTCATGCATTACATGTGCGCTAATTTGTGGATGGGAGTAGGATTGTACACAACACCTGCAGTCACAGTTACCATGAGCAGTAGAGGTGTGTCACAGGTGGGACCGACAGGAGGCTCTGGAGTCCGAAGCTGATTGGGTAAACTTAAATGGTATTCCCGCCCCCCCAGAAGATGATAGGTGAAACCAGCAATACGCTTGAAGAGAATAGGCTGGCTGGTAACAGGAGAAAGCTGCCTCTCCCTCTAGCCATCTATCAGCTGCCTCTCTGTAGGCTAAAGCCAGGTAGGAGACTAGAAGGACAGGCTGGGTGTATACTGCAACACAGTGGAGTACAGAGTTGCTACGTTTGAGAGTCGGTTTACATAGTCAGTGCAAATACCGTGTGGAGTAGAGAGGAGCTCAGTGGGAGTGGGAGAGACGCTTAACCACTCCAGACCATGAACATGGAGCATCGGAGGTTCTCCCTCGACAGCTCAGTGTGAGTATCAACCAATCAAACTTTAAAATAAGTGTTTTATTATTATGCATTACATATGGTGTTTCTGTACAGTTCTAGACAAGTTCAGTTAAACTCCAGCTGTAGAGACCATCACTGTTCGTTCTGTACAGGTTCAGTTAAACTCCAGCTGTAGAGACCATCACTGTTCGTTCTGTACAGGTTCAGTTAAACTCCAGCTGTAGAGACCATCACTGTTCGTTCTGTACAGGTTCAGTTAAACTCCAGCTGTAGAGACCATCACTGTTCGTTCTGTACAGGTTCAGTTAAACTCCAGCTGTAGAGACCATCACTGTTCGTTCTGTACAGGTTCAGTTAAACTCCAGCTGTAGAGACCATCACTGTTCGTTCTGTACAGGTTCAGTTAAACTCCAGCTGTAGAGACCATCACTGTTCGTTCTGTACAGGTTCAGTTCAACTCCAGCTGTAGAGACCATCATTGTTCATTCTGTACAGGTTCAGTTAAACTCCAGCTGTAGAGACCATCACTGTTGTTTCTGTTGAGGAAGTCGGAATGTCCCTTAACCGAATCTTGGATTTTCTAATAGGATATTACAGTATTTAGAACTGTACATTCTTCAAACGCACAGTAGTGCATACCACCTAGATGAGAACACACACATAGGCCATTCCAGCTGTTTTATTGCCATTTCACTAATGGTTTAGTCTGAATGGAGGACTCACCAGAGTTGAGGAAGAGAAGGAAGGAAGGGAACTTGTTTGTTTTCATTCCCCAAAATGCATTGCAGCCATAGCGCTCAGGACCCTCGTCCAGCCCCAGAAATAACAGGTTGGTCTAATCGGGAGCAGGTGAATCTGCTTCCTTCAGCAGATATCTATATACTCAAAGCTTTGTTGCATAAAGATTGTTTTGTGATGTTTCTGTGCATTTTATTTGGGTTTTCACATTAAAGTTAGACTTGTTGAACTGTAAATGTAACAGCTTTCGTTAGTTAGGCCTACATTGTCCGTACGGAGTGGAACAATAATGAAGATGTTATCCTGGAATAGAATAAACAAAGATTTATATGTTGCACAGGAGGCTGGAACAGACTTCACGGGATGGCATCAAATATCTGGAAACCATGTGTTTGACCTATGTGTTACCATTCCACCGATTCTGCTCCAGTCATAAGAACGAGCCAGTTCTCCCCAATGAAGGTGCCACAACTTCCTGTCATATGTAGGATCTTAATTTGAGCACCCTGTTGCATGAGGACTTTCCTGAAAAGGATTAAATGTGATACTTGTAGTGTATTTGAGATTTAAAAAGGCTTCTAAAGTCTTTAAATCTAAACTTTGAAATGTCCTACTTGATTTTCCCTTACGAAAAATGTTTCAACCGCTACAAAAATGTCCATTATCCACATAATAATTCACTTTTCCTGTTGCTACAGGATTCTTTTCCTGATGTAGGAAACTGTCTCAAATTAAGATCCTACATCTGGACATGCATATTTAATGTCCATGGTTTGCTTTCTCCCATCCTCAGGCGCTTAAACATAATGCATAGAGTGTACAAAACTCTGCTCTTCCCATGACATAAACTGACCACCTATAATCCCTTATTTATTTGATTGTATTTTTATTTAACCTTTATTTAACTTGGCAGGTCAGTTTATTTACAATGACGGCCTACCCCGGCCAAACCCGGTCAACGCTGGGCCAATTGTGTGCCACCCGATGGGACTCCCAATTACAGCTGGATGTGATGCAGCCGTATTGATGTCACTTGTTAAATCCAACTCAATATTAGGAAGGTGTTCTTAATGTTTTGTACACTCAGTCTATAACACCTACTTTGCATGTGAAATGTTCTGATCATTTGAATTGCAAATCTTCCTTTGACCTGGATGCCACGTCTTTTTAACACTTAAAGACATCCTCGGGCGATTTCGTTCACTTTTCCAGTTAAAAAGTGATATCCCAAGTATAAATACAGTAAAGTACACACACTAAAGGGTATAAAAACAACATGTTTTGAACAACATAGTGTTTTTTACACACAACTGCAAACTGCAAGGAGAAGGGCATTCAAGGAGTTGGTCTGATGGTAAGTTGTGACGTCATCGGCCTCCCCCTTGCCTGACGAACTATAGAGAACAGAAGAGGAAAGCCCCCCCCTCCCCCACCACCACCACACACACACACACACACTTTGTCATGACTGACCTGGACCACCTATTGAGATGTCCTTTTTGTTAAATCATTGAGGTGTTAAATGAGGTGAAAAATATATTTGAGTGCCACTAAGGTGTAGTTGACTATCATAATGACTACTAGCTAGAACTGCTCTGGCAACCATTCTTCCTTATGGTTGTCTGATGGTATCAAGTTAGCCGGAGCTGCTGAGAATGTAAATAATAAGATATCTCACATCTCTAATAACTTATGTAACATGGTTGTGTAGGTTGCTTCCTGGAAAGTCAGAATTGACTTGAAATGATTAGAATCAAAATGATAACAATCAGGTGCATAGCTATGGGTATATTTTGGATTCTTGGTGCACATTTTTAAAAATGTTTTCATTAATGTAACAGCAGTTTTCACCAGCAGACAAAAAAACTATGCCCATGGGTAGGTGAATCAGTTGAGGTTGAATCCACAAATTCAATCCACAACTTTATTGTCCCACTATGGGAAATTCTGCAAACCGCAATAAGGTTTATTACAAAATAAATATGACATATAGGTAAATATGACCTCTAAACAGAGAGTTTTTACAGACACAGGGGGCAACACTGTGACGGTTTAGTGTCCTGTTCCTCCAGGTCCCTGAAGAATGGTGGTGGAGGAGGTAGTCTGGGCCGTAGGAGAGGCAGCCGCAGTAAGAAGAGCAAAGAGAAGTGGAAGAGTCTAGAGGAGGCCCAGCTGGAGATCCAGGAGCTGGGACACAGCCTGAACAGGAGCAACTCTCTCAGGTCAAAGGTTACTTCTGAAAACAAGTTTAATGACTAGAATAGGCCATGGACTGGGGGAAAGTACCAAAGCCTATGCAAGTCCATTGATCCGCTCTCAATCACTCCCTATCCATAGGTCAGAGACCATAGAGGAGGAGAGCTTCCACCCGCCTGATGGCGCCATTGCCAAAAATGTAAGCACACCTGAAATATACAGGACAACGACCTGAAGGAGGGCTTTAGACAAGATGGTGCTGACAGACACAGTTGCACTGTTTCTAGCTCCTGGCCAACAACGAGCATTTCGCTGCACCTGCGATAATATCTGCAAATCTCGATACGCGACCAATAAACTTTTATTTGATTTGAGGGCCTAGCACTCCTTCTCCACTATATGTTTGGATTCTTGGTTCTGGCTTGGAAATGTCTCCTGATTGAATGCTTCATTGATTAATGAATTGGTTGATTGATTAACAGAGAGTTAGATCCTTTTCTCTCTCTATTGTAGAGTTTTGTGAAATACAACAAAACCTTCCACAAATTCTTCCGAGACATTCCTACAGAGGAGAAACTAACTCATGGTGAGTAGATCTCAGTACATGGTGAGTCTGGAACTTATTTATGGTTTCATCATCATTGTGGTAATGAAACTGTCTGGGCTGCATGTGGATTTATGTCTCGATTACAGAGCTATGAAGGAGTCCTCACAATCATTACTTAATGTGTTGGGACATTCATTATATTTAATTCCACATTTTGTGCTTTGTGCTCCTTGCTAACAACTAAACTTAAGCACTCACTCTTCACAATATTTAAATGTACCCCCAGCTGCATATATCACAGGTTATTCTGGGGATAAAGGTAAGTTTCAAGGAGAAACCTACGTGTCTCTCATTTGACTGTGTCCTCTGTCCTGGTTGTGTGTTTCAGTGTTCACCTGTGCCCTGCAGAAGGAGGTGTTGTATCATGGGAAGCTATTTGTGTCTGTCAACTACGTATGTTTTTACTCCTCCGTACTCCTCAAGGACACCAAGGTAAGAGATTAACATATAGTAGTATAGAGTAGAGTAGAATAGAGCAGAGTAGAGAAAAGCAGAGCAGAGTAGTCAGAGTAAAGCAGAGCAGAGTAGTCAGAATAGAGCAGAGTAGAATAGAGCAGAGTGGAGAAGAGCAGAGTAGAAAAGAGCAGACCAGAAAAGAGTAGTCAGAGTAGAGTAGAGCACAGCAGAGTATAGCAGAGGAGAGCAGAGCAGAGTAGAGCAGAATAGAGCAGAGCAGAGTAGAGTAAAGAAGAGCAGATTACAGAGTAGAGTAGAGTACAGCAGAGAAAAGCAGAGAAAAGCAGAATAGAGCAGAGCAGAATAGAGCAGATTAGAGAAGAGCGGAGTAGAGCAGAGCACATTAGAGAAGAGAAGAGTAGATTAGAGAAGAGCAGATTAGAGAAGAGTAAAAAAGAGTAGAGTAGAGCAGAGAAGAGCAGAATAGAGTAGAGCACAGTAGATTAGATGAGAGAAGAGCATAGCAGAGAAGAGCAGAGTAGAGGAGAGTAGATTGGAGAAGAGCAGATTAGAGAAGAGCATAGTATAGTAGGGAAGAGCAGAGCAGAATAGAGTAGAGAAGATTAGAGTAGAGCACAGCAGAGAAAAGCAGAATAGAGCAGAGCAGAGTAAAGAAGAGCAGATTAGAGAACAGTATAGTGGAGAAGAGCAGAGCATAGACGAGCAGAGAAGAGCAGAGCAGAATATAGTAGAGCACATCAGAGAAAAGCAGAATAGAGCAGAGCAGAGTAAAGAAGAGCAGATTAGAGAAGAGCATAGTAGAGAAGAGCAGAATAGAGTACAGTAGAGCAGAGTACAGTAGAGCAGAGAAGAGCACATTAGAGAAGAGTAGAGTAGAGCAGATTAGAGAAGAGCAGATTAGAGAAGAGTAAAGAAGAGAAGGGTAGAGCAGAAAAGATCAGAATAGAGTAGAGCGGAGTAGAGCAGAGAAGAGCAGAGTAAAGAAGAGTAGAGTAGATTAGAGAAAAGCAGATTAGAGAAGAGCATAGTAGAGAAGAGCAGAGCAGAATAAAGTAGAGTAGAGCAGAATAGAGTAGAGTAGAATAAAGTAGAGCAGAGAAGATCAGAGCAGAGAAGTGCAGAGCAGAATAGAGTAGAGCAGATTAGAGTAGAGTAGAGCACAGCAGAGAAAAGCAGAATAGAGCAGAGCAGAGTAAAGAAGAGCAAATTAGAGAAGAGATGTGCAGAGAAGAGTAGAGTAGAGCAGAATAGAGCAGAGTAGAGTAGAGCACAGCAGAGAAAAGCAGAATAGAGCAGAGTAGAGCAGAATAGAGTACAGTAGAGCAGAGTACAGTAGAGCAGAGTACAAGAAGATTAGAGAAGAGCAGATTAGAGAAGAGCGTAGTAGAGAAGAGCAGAGAAGCAGAGCAGAGTAGAGTAGAGTAGAGCAGAATGGAGTAGAGTAGAGCAGAATAGAGCAGAGAAGAGTAGAGTAGGGACCCTATTCAATCCGTATCACAGAAGTTCAGCTTTACAGTGTGATTGAAATTTAAAGGCAACGTTCCCACATTAGCGCAAGCTGCATTCACAGTAAACGCTGCATATGTCGGCTCAATCGGAAATGACTTCAGATTTCTATTGGGGAATCTGTAACTCTTCAGCCATCCAGACTGAATAGAGCCGTAGAGTAGACAACGGCAAGTTGGCCAACAAACAGTAGGTAGAAGTAGATGGTCTGTTGTGGTCTGTACCATGTGTTTTTGATGTAGTATCTGTGTCTTGTTGTAGGTTGAGGTCCATGTGTCCAGCGTAAAGGAAGTGAAGAAGCAGAACTCAGCCCTGTCTATGCTCTCCATCCGTACTACTGATGGAAACAAGGTCAGAAACAAACCCACAACGGCCCTGTTGTTCTTGTTCGAGTGAATGTGTCTGTGACTGTGTCTGCCTCTGTGTCTGCAGCTATGGGTGTGTCAGTGGTTGTGGTTGTGTCTGTGTGGTGGTGTGTCTGTGCCTGTGTGGTAGTGTGGTGTGTCTGTGTGGTGGTGTGGTGTTGTGTCTGTGGTGGTAGTGTGTATGTGTGGTGGTGTTTTGTGTCTGTGTGGTGGTGTGTTGTGTCTGTGGTGGTGGTGTGTCTGTGTGGTGGTGTTTTGTGTCTGTGTGGTGGTGTGTTGTGTCTGTGTGGTGGTGGGATGTGTTGTGTCTGTGTGGTGTCAGTGTGGTAGTGTGTCTGTGTCTGTGTGTTGTGGTGTGTATGTGTGTTGATGTATTTGTGTGCTGGTGTGTTGTGTCGGTATGGTGATTTGTCTGTGTGGTGGTGTGTTGTGTCTGTGTGGTGGTGTGTTGTGTCTGTGTGGTGGTGTGTCTGTGTGGTGGTGTGGTGGTGTGTTGTGTCTGTGTGGTGGTGTGTTGTGTCTGTGTGGTGGTGTGTTGTGTGTGTGGTGATGTGTCTGTGTAGTGGTGTGTTGTGTCTGTGTGGTGGTGTGTTGTGTCTGTGTGGTGGTGTGTTGTGTGTGTGGTGATGTGTCTGTGTAGTGGTGTGTTGTGTCTGTGTAGTGGTGTGGTGTGTCTGTGTGGTGGTGTGTTGTGTCTGTGGTGGTGGTGTGTCTGTGGTGGTGGTGTGTATGTGTGGTGGTGTTTTGTGTCTGTGTGGTGGTGTGTTGTGTCTGTGTGGTGGTGGGATGTGTTGTGTCTGTGTGGTGTCGCTGTGGTGGTGTGTCTGTGTGTTGTGTCTATGTGGTGGTGTGTCTGTGTTGTGGTGTGTATGTGTGTTGATGTATTTGTGGGGTGGTGTGTTGTGTGCTGGTGTGTTGTGTCGGTGTGGTGATTTGTCTGTGTGGTGGTGTGTTGTGTCTGTGTTGTGGTTTGTCTGTGTGGTGTTGTGGTTTGTCTGTGTAGTGGTGTGTCTGTGGTGGTTTGTCTGTGTGGTGGTGTGTTGTATCTGTGTGGTGGTGTGTTGTGTCTTAGTGGTGGTGTGTTGTGTAGTCCCTCATTCTGTTTTGCCTCTGTTTCAGTATTCGTTTGTGTCTTTGCGGAACCGGAGAGTGTGTTATGAAATCCTGCAGTCTGTGTGTTCACAAGCACAGGTATACCCAAATGATCTCTCTCTGTCTCCCTTTCTCTCTTAAAAATACCATGCTGTTGTTTGAGGAGAGTGCACAGTTATGAACTTAAAAATGCCATGCTATTGTTTGAGGAGAGTGTACAGTTATGAACTTAAAAATACCATGCTATTGTTTGAGGAGAGTGCACAGTTATGAACTTAAAAATACCATGCTATTGTTTGAGGAGAGTGTACAGTTATGAACTTAAAAATACCATGCTATTGTTTGAGGAGAGTGTACAGTTATGAACTTAAAAATACCATGCTATTGTTTGAGGAGAGTGCACAGTTATGAACTTAAAAATGCCATGCTATTGTTTGAGGAGAGTGTACAGTTATGAACTTAAAAATACCATGCTATTGTTTGAGGAGAGTGCACAGTTATGAACTTAAAAATGCCATGCTATTGTTTGAGGAGAGTGTACAGTTATGAACTTAAAAATACCATGCTATTGTTTGAGGAGAGTGCACAGTTATGAACTTAAAAATACCATGCTAT
Source organism: Oncorhynchus mykiss (assembly GCF_057628025.1). Lineage (NCBI taxonomy): Eukaryota > Metazoa > Chordata > Actinopteri > Salmoniformes > Salmonidae > Oncorhynchus > Oncorhynchus mykiss. Next base: position 79,576,902 of record NC_143029.1, read on the forward strand.
TGTTTGAGGAGAATGTACAGTTATGAACTTAAAAATACCATGCTATTGTTTGAGGAGAGTGTACAGTTATGAACTTAAAAATACCATGCTATTGTTTGAGGAGAGTCCACAGTTATGAACTTAAAAATGCCATGCTATTGTTTGAGGAGAGTGCACAGTTAGGAACTTAAAAATACCATGCTATTGTTTGAGGAGAGTGCACAGTTAGGAACTTAAAAATGCCATGCTATTGTTTGAGGAGAGTGCACAGTTAGGAACTTAAAAATACCATGCTATTGTTTGAGGAGAGTGTACAGTTATGAACTTAAAAATACCATGCTATTGTTTGAGGAGAGTGTACAGTTATGAACTTAAAAATGCCATGCTATTGTTTGAGGAGTGCACAGTTATGAACTTAAAAATACCATGCTATTGTTTGAGGAGAGTGTACAGTTATGAACTTAAAAATGCCATGCTATTGTTTGAGGAGTGCACAGTTATGAACTTAAAAATGCCATGCTATTGTTTGAGGAGAGTGCACAGTTATGAACTTAAAAATGCCATGCTATTGTTTGAGGAGTGCACAACAACAACATGCTTTTATCACGACAACTTGTTTGATAGATTCACCTGTGAAGGTAAATAATGTACTTACATTCAGTAATCTGGCTCTGATTTGTCTTCCTGAGGGTTCCACAGATAAAATGTAGCACAGTTTTGTTTGATAAAATCTATTTTTATATTCAAATGTAGGAACTGGGTTCTATAGTTTGAACCCCGGATGTGTCTCGTTTTGTTCTATTATCTATACAATAGGCTATCACTGATTTTGGCCCAATATTCCTGACATATTACCTCTTTCAAGGAGCTCTCTGTTTTGAGAGGATTATTTTTGCCTGAAAACCTGTAGGCCTTCCTATAAAAAAACAACTCTGCATCCCTGCCCAACCTGGAAAGAGTGGCCGAAGGGTGTTGAGCATCCCCATCCCCTGTTGGCCTGCTCTCCAGGCACCATCGCATGAGCCTGAAACCACACTCTGGCCAAACTCGTGTTTCTAAAAGTGGATTCAAATGCCTAGTAAGGCCTTTTAGTTTCGCTTTTATTTCATTGTAATTCTTTCCTATATGCGCAATTTATAGTCTATAATAATTTTATCAACAAAATGTTGTTTAAATGCTAAGCGCTCAATGCTTCACAATGTATTTCTTTGTAGGCTATAGCCTTGAAATCATTGAAATAATAGGCTAATAATATATCCTAAACCATTTATTTTAGGCTACATGTCTGGATTCTGACCTATTTAGCGTGTTCCTGTGCTGTTTAATACGACATATAGGCTATTTTTAATTATGAGCGCTTCTTACATTTCCCCTTTTTATGTTTATTCAAATACTTTATATTTGAATCATATGGTTTAGTTTCAATACTTGAAAACCAAGTGTTGGGTTCAGTTAGTCACAGAAAGAGATGGGTGTTGGTTAAATTGTGAAGTTAATAAATGGAGCGAATATCGAGCGGCACTTTGTTTCTCCTGTGAGCGAGGAGCATTTTTTAGTGGAGCGTGCTCAATCGCGTTTACAGACTCTGGTTTCCACAACAGCTGGGGGAGCAGGTGGAGAATGGCAACAGCAGTCCCCACTTCTCAGGAGAGAACGGCGTTGATGGCGTGGATCGGGACACAGTAAGAATTTCACTGATGAACTCGATGTCATCCTATCCTTTTCCTCCCACCATGTAGCTTCCTGCACTGCCCTGTTTTCTTCAATCAGTGCCATCCAAGAAAGTGCACTTTGTAACTATTCATAACTCACTGTGAAAATTCCAGAGTACACATTCACTTGTTTTGTGTTATTAATCAAGAAACCATTTATACTGACCAGGAGATGTTTGTATAAGGACATGTTTTAACCCTTCCCTGCCGACAGATCTCCAGCAATTCCAGCCGGGAGGACAGTGTGGAGCGGAGCCTTCCTATAGAGGCCGTCTACTCTGACCTGCCCAGCAGCGGTAAGAGAGAACATCTTAAAAAGACCGTTAAGACAGACGAGAAAAATAAATGAGGGGTGAGAGCCATAACAGACGACATACAAGAGATATATGAATATGATGGAATATTGATCATAACGAACCTGGGAAGGACAGCACCACTCCTAGAAGCAGAATCAGCAAAGCTCAGGATAATCAGTTCACATTCACAGAGCAGGAAGACTCAGGTAGTTAAACACACACTGAAGCAGACACAGATACAGACATGCACACACACACTCATTCACAAGCACATGCACATATACTCAGACATACCCCACATTTAAAAATTGTTTGGATGGCCTGTTGTCTTCTTTTTCTCTGGAACAGCTGACTCGTGGGTTTGGATCGTCACTGAAAGGGTTAAAACCCTCCTACTTATCAGAGATATGCGCAACCTCAATGTCCTCCTATCCATCTGTCTGTTTCTGTGAGTACTCCTCTCTTCTCTGTCCCTCTCCTCTCCATCTATCTGTTCCTGATCTCCATCTCTATCCTCTCCATTCCCCTCCCCTGAAACTAGATCTATAGGTGCTGAAGCCCTTGCATCACCTTTCATCTTTTCTCACAAACATACTGCCACGTGTGAGAATGGGTGTGTAACTCTTCAAACATACTGCCACGTGTGAGAATGGGTGTGTTACTCTTCAAACATACTGCCACGTGTGAGAATGGGTGTGTTACTCTTCAAACATACTGCCACGTGTGAAAAAAGAAGAATGTGATGGGGGCAGAATGTGGTCAGATCATCAAATAATTGGCATCCACATTCCGATTACAGAATTTCCACGTGGGCGAGAATATTATAAAAAAATTAAAAAATATATTTAACTAGGTTAAGTTAAGAACAAATTCTTATTTACAATGACGGCCTACCCCGGCCAAACCCGGACTACGCTGGGCCAATTGTGCGCCACCCTATGGGACTCCCAATAACGGCCGGTTGTGATACAGCCTGGATTTGAACCAGGGTGTCTGTAGTGACGCCTCTTGCACTGAGATGCAGTGCCTTAGACCCCTGTGCCACTTGGGAGAACCAAATATTGGAAATATTATCCAAGCCTACTGAATTACAAGCTGTTTTTAACCAAAACAAAGGATTTTCTAACTGACTTTGTCCTGCGTAACATAGTTACAGCGGATCCCCTTATTCTATGGGACCCTTTTAAATGTGCCTTCAGAGGTCGTGCAATTCAATATTTATCCTTAAAACAAAAACAATTTCAGTCAAAAGAGTTCGTATTAACAAAGAAAATATCGGAAATAACAGAACAGATAGATACCAATAAAAAAGTACCATCTAGGTACAGAATAAGTTAAAGGAAAAACAGAAAGAAATGGAGGAACTTATCGGGAACAATCAAAAATATAAAAAAATGGATGGAAATGGTGAAAAATGCACCAAATTATTTTTTAATCTTCAACATAGAAATGCTAACAAAAATAATTTACAGAAACTTGTTAAAAATGATGAAGTCATCCATGATTACCCCATTTCCACTGTGAAGTTAACTGTAAGGAATATTTAGTGTAAAATGATACAGCTGTACAGAAAGACTTGTGCAAATTAATTGCTTAAAAAATCATACAAAGTGATTTTCTGGATTTTTGTTTTAGATTCCGTCTCTCACAGTTGAAGTGTACCTATGATAAAAATTACAGACCTCTACATGCTTTGTAAGTGGGAAAACCTGCAGTGTATCAAATACAGTGGGGAGAACAAGTATATCAGACTGTGTACTATGGGAATGACAAAACAATTATATATTATAATTTTATAATTATATTGTTAACCAGTTTATAATAGCAAAAAAGGCTCCTCAGAGTTTTGTGGTATATGGCCAATATTCCACGGCTAAGGGCTATGTCCAAAGAACACCCATTAGCTGTGGTATATTGGCCATAAACCACACCTCCAGGGCCTTGTTGTTTAATCATAGCAGTCAAAACAAGTTAAATCGACATCCATTAATAGAAAATTATCTGGAGAGTTTAATAAGGGCGATTTATCTTCTGTCTTGGACATATTCTCAAACTTGTAGGAATTATTATTTTGTTGGAAAACCAAATTTTGCTCTTAGCCTATGTCGATAAAGATTAAGTAGATATTTCTTCTTAATTCGCTCAATTACGTTATGGAAAATGGTTTCATGGATACATGTGGTAACTCCTCTAACTGCTAAAACATTTATTTTGAGTAGTTTTCAGGCCTTGTGTGTGGGTTTTCAGAGGTCTTTTGGTTAGAAATTTGAACTGGACCTGGCAACGCTGACCATGACAGTAAACCCGTAGAGTTCTTTCAGAACAGGGCAGAGTGCTTCAGGAAACAGTGCTTCGATAGTGGAAGTCAGTCAGCATCAAAGTATTGTTGTTCTTTTATAACAGGTGATACGCAGAAATAAGGGAGTACATGTGAGTTTCTCTTTCAAACAATTCCCTTGTACACAGCTAATAGCTAGATAGCCAAAGCAAGCTAGCTAACTACTGATAGTGAAACTCTAAGTAACTACATATGAAGATGAAAAATGCAGGCCTACTGTACATCTTACTGTAGAAATTATTGGTGAAAACAAGTCTAGGTTGAAACTAATGCTGTTAAAATACAAGTGGGCTTTAATTTTTCATCTGTACTGTTACTTAGGGATGCATTATCAAGAAATGAGGTTGTGTGTGTGTTTTCTGGTCTACATCTGTGATGTGATCAATCAGTGTATTCAGAAAGAAAATATATTTTAACAGCCTCAGTTCCAACCTAGACAGATACGTTTTTAATGGGAAAAAATAAACATGCTATTTATATTATTATATTTCATTTCATTACCCATATTTACATATAGTCACATGCTTGGGCCCCAGGCTGAAAAAGAACCCTTGTTCCAGTGAAAACCTTCCAAGAAGAGTGGAGGCTATTATAGCAACAAAGGGGGGACCAACTCCATATTAATGCCCATGACCTTGGAATGAGATGTTCGATGAGCAGGTGTCCACATACTTTTGGTCATGTAGTGTATTTTAAGTTCAGGAATGGTGGGATGGATTGAGAGTAGCTGAGGGATGGGATGGACTGAGTGTAGCTGAGGGGTGGGGTTAAAAAGATAGGTGGGATGGACTGAGGGTAGCTGAGGGGTGGGGTTAGGGAGATAGGTGGGATGGACTGAAAGTATCTGAGGGGTGAGGTTAGGTAGATAAGTGGGATGGACAGAGTACCTGAGGGGTGGATTTAAAAGCTTATGTTCTATAATAATATAGTGTATAATGTGCTATCTATCCAGACGTAATGTATATCAAATTACTTTACTCTTGCTATGTAACTTCTGCAGTAGAAAAAAAACTATATCATGTATGTAAAATGAAAGAAAAGCTTTGTTCTCCGAAGACGGGGGATGGGCCAAGAAAATCTAAATAGAGTCACATATCATTCCGTTATTCAGGATCACAGACAAGTATTTTTCCAAGAAGTGTAGGTATCTTCCCAACAGTCTATCTGGTACAGTGGGGCAAAAAAGTATTTAGTCAGCCACAAATTGTGCAAGTTCTCCCACTTAAAAAGATGAGAGGCCTGTAATTTTCATCATAGGTACACTTCAACTATGACAGACAAAATTAGAAGAAAAAAAATCCAGAAAATCATATTGTAGGATTTTTTATGAATTTATTTGCAAATTATGGTGGAAAATAAGTATTTGGTCACCTACAAACAAGCAAGATTTCTGGCTCTCACAGACCTGCAACTTCTTCTTTAAGAGGCTCCTCTGTCCTCCACTCATTACCTGTATTAATGGCACCTGTTTGAACTTGTTATCAGTATAAAAGACCTGTCCACAACCTCAAACAGTCACACTCCAAACTCCACTATGGCCAAGACCAAAGAGCTGTCAAAGGACACCAGAAACAACATTGTAGACCTGCACCAGGCTGGGAAGACTGAATCTGCAATAGGTAAGCAGCTTGGTTTGAAGAAATCAACTGTGGGAGCAATTATTAGGAAATGGAAGACATACAAGACCACTGATGATCTCCCTCGATCTGGGGCTCCACGCAAGATCTCACCCGTGGGGTCAAAAGAACGGTGAGCAAAAATCCCAGACCCACACGGGGGGACCTAGTGAATGACCTGCAGAGAGCTGGGATCAAAGTAACAAAGCCTACCATCAGTAACACACTACGCCGCCAGGGACACAAATCCTGCAGTGCCAGACGTGTCCCCCCTGCTTAAGCCAGTACATGTCCAGGCCCATCTGAAGTTTGCTAGAGAGCATTTGGATGATCCAGAAGAAGATTGGGAGAATGTTATATAGTCAGATGAAACCAAAATAAAACTTTTTGGTAAAAACTCAACTCGTCGTGTTTGGAGGACAAAGAATGCTGAGTTGCATCCAAAGAACACCATACCTACTGTGAAGCATGGGGGTGGAAACATCATGCTTTGGGGCTGTTTTTCTGCAAAGGGACCAGGACGACTGATCCGTGTAAAGTAAAGAATGAATGGGACCATGTATCGTGAGATTTTGAGTGAAAACCTCCTTCCATCAGCAAAGGGCATTGAAGATGAAACGTGGCTGGGTCTTTCAGCATGACAATGATCCCAAACACACCACCCGGGCAACGAAGGAGTGGCTTCGTAAGAAACATTACAAGGTCCTGGAGTGGCCTAGCCAGTCTCCAGATCTCAACCCCATAGAAAATCTTTGGAGGGAGTTGAAAGTCTGTGTTGCCCAGCAACAGCCCCAAAACATCACTGCTCTAGAGGAGATCTGCATGGAGGAATGGGCCAAAATACCAGCAACAGTTTGCGAAAACGTTACAGAAAACGTTTGTTCTCTGTCATTGCCAACAAAGGGTATATAACAAAGTATTGAGATAAAGTTTTGTTATTGACCAAATACTTATTTTCCACCATAATTTGCAAATAAATTCATTAAAAATCCTACAATGTGATTTTCTGGAGAGAAGAAAATCTCATTTTGTCTGTCAAAGCTGAAGTGTACCTATGATGAAAATTACAGGCCTCTCTCATCTTTTTAAGTGGGAGAACTTGCACAATTGGTGGCTGACAAAATACTTTTTTTGCCCCACTGTACGTTGTCTTTCTGGATTGGCTCGGAGCCGTTGAGGAATGGACCCTGCTACCTGATTGGCTGTTTATAGCTGGGTTAATTGCTGAACAGATGAGGAGATAGGTTGGTTCTCTGAGCACAGGGTGTTCTCCAGATGTTCAAGGCTGTAATACACTGAACTTTTACCCATAAAGCCAGGTGTTGGTTCCTCTCAAGGGTTCTTCGCTCTTACCCAGATAGATTTTCCTTGCTACAGTCTCCTGTGCTTGCTCTTTCATTAGTTACCTGTGGACTGTGGAGGATAGATGAAATTGTTTGTTTGTGCTTTGCCAATACCTTCTAATTGCCCCTCAGGCGATTCATCAAGTCATATTGAATTGCACACATTACACTGATAGATTATACACCACACGCAGAACCATAGCACTGTGGAGAAATTGCCTTTCAGATGAAACATTATTCAACAATATAAACGTTAAAGAATAGGAAAATAAACACTTCCCCTTGTTATAGTATTATTATGTTTTCATAACACTAATGTCAAGGGAGAAGAAAAGGTTATCAGTACACACACCCGAGGCTCATAACTAAACACGTCATAACAGCAGCTAAATAGTCATAGCACTTTGTGACATCTGTTGAAGTAAAAAAATAAAAAATAAGTTTATAAATACATTTGATTGAAATAACCGATATCTGTGATAATTATGTCTGCATATTTACCCAGACTTCTGTTTGAACAACTAACTTGTAGCCTAACAAATATGGATTGCCCAGGGAGGTTTCCTGTAAAAGATTAGGGAAGGGAAAGGTGATACCTAGTTAGTTGCACATTCAACCGAAACGTTTCTTCTTGCATTTAACCCAACCCCTCTGAATCAGAGAGGTGCGGGGGCTTGCCATAATCCACATCCAAAACACCCAGGGAGCAGTTGTTGGGGGTTAACTGCCTTGCTCAAAAGGCAGAACGGCACATTTTTAAAACCTCGCAAGCCCAGGATTCAAACCAGTAACCTTTCGGTTACTGGCCCAACGCTCTTAACAGCTAGGCTACCTGCCGCTGTCTGTTCTTGATTGGCATACAGTACTTATGCCTGGTTCCTCATGATTGATCTGCACTGAGCAATCGGTGCCATCAACGAGAGTGCACTCAGGTATGGATCGCCCAGGGAGGTTTAACAGTTCAGAGTAATACTGAGTGCTGAGTGACACAGGTGAAAGTAAAACACAAGCTGATTACAAGCTATCAGGAAGTACTGTATCTTACCCATCAAACTGTTTTCACATTAAAACCACCACCTCTTTTGTGTACGTGTGTGTCTGTGTAGGGCAGTGTTGCTAATACTGTCATCGGGGTACATCGGTTTGCGGATCGTAGCTCTGGAGGAGCAGCTGAGTTCTCTAGGAGCCCTGCCGGAGCTCTCCATACACCTCAGAGAGTGAGTACGCACACACACTATGGGGTGGTTTTCCACAGATGACTATGCTCTGATGTGAATTTCAAGGAACTACAAACTTTGACCATTTAAAACCATTCAAGGTAGATCAAACCGGTTTTGTAGACAGAGAGAGAGTTCTCAGACAGAGGTACCGTATCAGCAGCAGAGATCACAGTACGTTAGGTCGTCACAGGAGGTTAGGAGAAAAAACGGGCCTAGAGGAATGACACCTGTTTTCCAAGAAATCACTCCACTATTACATAATCAATGGGAACACCCATGGTGAGTATTTGAGTCTTCACTTTCATGATTAAAGGTGTGTGCGAGCGAACTTGTGCATGAGTATACATGATAATATCTGAGAGAGTGATTTGGTTCCTCCTCTCACTTCTCCATCCTCATTCCAGGGAACAGGAAACAGCCTGACGAGACCTACAGCCATGGAGGATTGGCCATTTGGATATTCTGGCAAATACCAGACGGGCTGGCCCATTTTTTTGTTGGGTGGGCTGGTTGAAAATGGACACTTTTTATTATATATATATTTTTTAAAGTTTGTTAAGATAGAAATTGTAAAAAAAATAACACTAATAATTCTGTTATGCTAATATGCCCGGAGTATACAAAACATTAAGATGGACCGGTCCGGTTTTCTGCTAGGCTGAGGTCACACAAACTCACATTGAAAGTCAAACACAGCATCAGCAAAGATGACCTGCTTCAACTCTGTCATCAGTTAGACAGCCAAGATCATGGATCATTAAAAAAATGAAAAGGGTGCCTGTAAACGTAGAAAGAGCATATTCTACATTGTCACTTCACTGAAAAACATCTGAATTTTGGGACAGCTAAAGAAATGATTTTGTCAAACAGTGAAGTGCATTATCCTCATGATTCCTGTAATGAAAGTGTCTTCCCTATGCCCTCGCTGGGGCCTACTGCTGTGGTGAGCGAGCCACTCTCCTCTCCTTCCACACACTCGAGAGAAACATTTATTCTGATCATATAACATTTCAAAATGAAATTGCGGGAAAAAAAACACAGCTTTGGAAGCTTCATCCAATTGTCCCTGTCGAAGAGAGGAGGGTTTCAGCTTTCTGTCGGTATAATCTTTATTTCTCAACTCTCATTAGCAACTATTTTACAATCAAGACATTTTATATGGCTTTGAGATATGGAGTGGAGTGTGCTCAAAACATGCACCAGCATAGGCCTCATGGGTAGTAGCCTACAACTGGACGTTTTTTAGGACATTACATTTACGGTTGGATGAATACATGGCTACTAGCAGTGGGTATCCCAGGCGGCTGGGGGCACCTTAATTGTGGAAGACGGCTCATAGTAATGGCTACAATGGAGTTAATGGAATGGTATCAAACACATCAAAAACATTGTTGTTTCAAAGTGCTTGATACCATTCCATTTACGCCATTCCAGACATCTTTATGAGCCATCCTCCCCTCACTAGCCTCCGGTGGTGGGTAATATATTTAGAGTTTGATCTAATTAATGCGTTTTGAGTTTCCACTTCCTCAGGTGTTGAACCACAAATTAATTAGCCTATGATTTTAGTTAGTGCACATAAAACATGTAATTCATCTCTGGAACAAACAAAAAAACGAATATGGATATTCTGGAATCCTATTTTGACAGTAAAATAGCAACTATAGTCTAATTGTCAACCCAAAATTCATGACAATCACTGGATTTGCACATCAAAATATCTTGAATCATGCTTAGACATGTTTCTTGAGCGAGTGGCGTGCGCAGTGGTGGGCCAATGTGAATGAAATAACAGAGGACAATTATTTTCCCAGTGCGGCCCTGCCTACAGTAGGAAGACTAAATACCAAAGACACAGTACAACAAACTACAGTATATAAAGGGTCTCAATTAATATGTAATCTCATGAGCTGGGCAATTGTTAATATATATATTTATGTGGGTCCCCTGATCATTTGAGGAGACAGATCACTTAAACCTCAAATATGGAAAACCTTGACTTCACACAAAGCAGCTTTTTTTTGTTTGTTGCTAGCCTATATTTCATAGGATCTTTTTTTGTTGTTGCTAGCCTATATTTCATAGGATCTTTTTTTGTTGTTGCTAGCCTATATTTCATAGGATCTTTTTTTTTTGTTGTTGCTAGCCTATATTTCATAGGATATCATTTTTTGTTTGTTGCTAGCCTATATTTCATAGGATCTTTTTTTTTTGTTGTTGCTAGCCTATATTTCATAGGATATCATTTTTTGTTTGTTGCTAGCCTATATTTCATAGGATCTTTTTTTTTTTAAATGTCAGTCCACTACTAAAATCAATTTGGTTTACGGCACTATTCGTTGGTCTCAGCTTAACTGGTAATGAATATGTTGTTCTCTTTGTAAAGGAATAATGTAAGTCAGAAGTGACTTTAATCTGAAATTTGCTGGCAAATTAAATTATTTAATGACAACTTTTACTTCTTAATTAATAGAATGACTCCATGGCATCTTTCTGTCCGTGGCACTAACAGGCCAGCAGGGGGCACTCTCCCCTCAAAACCAAGAGCAATGAAACAGAAATACTGTACACCATGATTAGTACTATATCAATCAGTGTAGTATACTTTCAATGTATACAAGTGTATTTAAAATAAGCTACCAATAAGCCATTCAAAAAAATATTCAACACAGTTCTTGAATGTCTGTAAATAAAAATATATTGATAGTTCATACACAAGGCACTGTAATTAGAGGCAAGAAAAAGTATGTGAACCCTTTGAAGTTACCTGGATTTCTGCATACATTTTACATATCATTTGACGACAATAGACAAAACAGTGTGCTTAAACTAATAACACATTCTATTTTTTTTGTCTATATTGAATACATCATTTAAACATTCAGTGTATGTTGGGAAAAGTATGTGAACCACTAGGCTAATGACTTCTCCAAAAGCTAATTGGAGTCAACTAACCTGGAGTCCAATCAATGAGACAAGATTGGAGATGTTGGTTTAAGCTGCCCTGCCCTATAAAAATCTCACAAAATTAGATTTTGATATTCACCAGAAGCATTGCCTTATGTGAAACATGCCTCGAACAAAAGAGATTTCAGAAGACCAAAGATTTGTTGACTTGCACAAAGCTGGAAAAGGTTACAAAAGTATCTCTAAAAGCCTTGATGTTCATCAGTCCACGGTAAGATCAACTCTATATATGGAGAAAGTTCATCACTGTTGCTACTCTCCCTAGGAGTGGCCGTCCTGCAAAGATGACTGCAAGAGCACAGCGCAGAATGCTCAATGAGGTTTAGAAGAATCCTAGAGTGTCAGCTAAAGACTTACAAAAACCTCTGGATCAGAGATGTTAGCGAGTCTACAATACATAAAACACTAAACAAGGATGGTGTTCATGGGAGGACACCACAGAAGAAGCCACAGCTGTCCAAAAAACAACAACATTGCTGCATGTCTGAAGTTAGCAAAAGTGCACCTGGATGTTCCACAGCGCTACTGGCAAAATATTCTGTGCGCAGATTAAACTAAAGTTGTGTTGTTTGGAAGGAACACAACACTGTGGGAGAAAAAAAAAGGCACAGCACACCAACATCAAAACCTCATCCCAACTGTAAAGTATGGTGGAGAGAGCATCATGGTTTGGGGCTGCTTTGCTGCCTCAGGGCCTGGACAACTTGCTATCAGACGGAAAAATGAATTCCCAAGTTTATCAAGACATTTCGCAGAAGAATGTAAGGCTATCTGTCCGCCAATTGAAGCTCAACAGAAGTTGGGTGATGCAACAGGACAACAACCTATTAGACAGATGTAAACCAACAACAATGGCTTGAACAGAAGAAAATACGCCTTCTGGAGTCGCCCAGTCAGCGCTGACCTCAATCCGATTGAGATGCTGTGGCATGACCTCAAGAGAGCGGGTCACACCAGACATCCCAAGAATATTGTGGAACCGAAACAGTTTTGTCAAGAGGAATGGTCCAAAATTCCTCCTGACCGTTGTGCAGGTCTGATCCGCAATTCCAGAAAACATTTGGTTGAGGTTATTGCTGCCAAAGGAGGGTCAACCTGTTCTTAGATTCAAGGGTTCACATACTTTTTCCAACCTGCAATGTGAATGTTTACACGGTATGATCAATAGAGAGATGAAGAATTAGAATTGTTTATTATTAGTTTAAGCAGACTGTGTTTGTCTAGAGTTGTGACTTGAAGATCAGATACAATTGTATGACCAATTTATGCAGAAATCCAGGTAATTCTAAAGGGTTCACATACTTTCTTTCCATTGTACTAAATCGATCCACAAATTCTGTCATTTGTTTTTACAACAGAATCAACAACACAAGTTTATATTTTTGTACATAATTGTTTATTGTTTTTCCCCCCATTGTCAATAAAAAGGTCAAGATTCAGTCCCCTGAATGAATGACATTACATCATGTTGTCAGTCGTTTTTTCATATTACAAATCATAATAGAAACAGAATAGGTAACTACAATAACCATATATAAACCACACCCTCATGTTCTATCCCCACCCAGCCGCCCCCATCCAAACTAGCACAAAAGTCAAAACAATACATTAGTTTAGTTTCAGTAATAAAAAAAACTCAATCTATACCCCCGTTTAAAAAGCACTATATTGTACGATACCTTGAGTTGACATTTTCCCTCTGGCATCACACACACTACGTTACATACCCCAACACTTGCCCAGCAAAACACAAATAATGGACATGCATAAAGTTGTCAGAATATTGATACCTCACTTCATTATCATAGTGAGTGAGACTATTCTCTATTCAGTCTCAATGAACCACTGTGTTAATTAGTCCCCATTATATTTTGAGACCTTAGCAAGAACCCATACAGTAGTGTACAGTAATGACAACTGACAGTCCGGTCTAGTCTCATTGTATCTTAGGAGAGCTTAGAACCCTAACCAGCCTAAAACTCTGAAGAGTCTAGAACCCTGAAGAGTCTGGCACGGGAGCCTGAGGGACTTCCACCTCCTTGGGTCTGGTGACACACAGCATACTGTGAAAATGGAACCTGTTCAAAATGATCCTAGAAAAACAGCCACCTACAAAGTGCCACTTTGACCCAGGATGACTGCAGTGTTATGTATTGTTTAATCATTAACATACAGTGTCCCCTCAACAGAGAGTTACTTTAACTGACAGTAACTTCAGTATTCCATGACTAGGTCATTCCTAGAGTCCTTGCTTCTGGTCTTTCTGGGGGCAGGGGCAGGTAGTCAACAATGCAAAGGAGACACAAACATTATATTTTCAACTACACTTTGGATGCTTTGTACAATAGTGCTGAACTTAAGACCTGCTTATCATGCTTGCGCGCTCTGTGTGTGTGTGGACTGATGTGGTGGAACCTGCACCACACTAACAGTGAAAGGCTCGTTTATGGCTTGGATCAATACTGCCACCATAGAAAAGCTCCTATACACCAGACATTGTATCATCAGTTCAAGAAACTGGCATCCATGTTGGCTCCATGCTATTGACTTAGAACCACCATGGAACCCAATTCAAATTCAACATTTCTAACACTTTGACGAACTCTGTGGCTCCGCTATACACTATACACGTTTTTATTACTTTGAGAGGAAAATGCACGATTAAAGATTGAGGATAAATGTGAATTAATGACTGTGTATTCCTTTCAGATCTCAGAAAGTCAGTCAAAGTGTTATTTATAAGATGCTATAAACACCATTTATTTCTCATGAGGAATAGTCCTCAGGAATAGTCTTATGTGAGTGACAGTTGAATAGCAGCAAAGTGAACAACCATTTCATACACTACATGACCAAACGTATGTGGACACCTGCTCGTCGAACATCTCATTCCAAAATCATGGGCATTAATATGGAGTTGGTCCCCCGTTTGCTGCTATAAGAGCCTCCACTCTTCTGGGAAGGTTTTCCACTAGATGTTGGAACATTGCTGCGGGGACTTGCTTCCATTCAGCCACAAGAGCATTAGTGAGGCCGGGCACTGATGTTGGGCAGTTAGGCCTGGCTCACAGTCGGCGGTCCAATTCATCCCAAAGGGGTTTGATGGGATTGAGGTCAGGGCTCTGTGCAAGCCAGAGAAAGCGTTTCCACTACTCCAGAGTCCAATGGCAGCGAGCTTTACACCACTCCCGCTGACGCTTGGCATTGCGCATGGTGAGCTTACGCTTGTAACAATTTTTACGCACTTCAGCACTCGGCGGTCCCATTCCGTGAGCTTGAATGGCCTACAGCTTCTCGGCTGAGCCGTTGTTGCTCCTAGCAGATTCCACTTCACAATAACAGCACTTACAGTTGACCGGGGCAGCTCTAGCAGGGCAGAAATTGAATGGACTGACTTGTTAGAAAGATGGCATCCTATGACGGTGCCACATTGAAAGTCACTAAACTCTTCAGTAAGGCCATTCTACTGCCAATGTTTCTCTATGGAGATTGCATGGCTGTGTGCTTGATTTTATACACCCGTCAGCAAACGGTGTGGCTGAAATAGACAAATCCACTTATGAGGGGGTGTCCACATACTTTTGTATATATAGTGTATATGTGCGATCAAATGTAACAGAAAATGCCAGTTGAGATGGCCTCACGGACACCATCCACTGTCCTGCTCTCTCTATCGTCATGAGTCAACGGACCGGTCTCAAGAGCCACAGAGAAGACTGGATATAAACGTTTTTCCCACTATAGTTCATTCACATTAGGAATCTATCAAGAGACAGAGGTCTCCTTACAGAAGAAAACAAAATAGATATATGTTTTTGTTGCCTGATTCAAGATTGGTTTGTGATCATGAACAGATCTGGGATCAGATTCTCCATGTTTATCTCAGGCTTCAGAGACATCAATGTCTCCACAACCCTTTCACTTCAGACACATTAGATAATATGGACAGGCAACAGTCAAACAACTAGTCAGAGTAATCCTGCAGTACATCCTGCATTCCCCACTCTCACTCAGTTATCACAACCTTTAACTCAGAAGAAGTTCAAATGGCTGCCTTCTACAGCCAAAGACAAACACACAGGAGAGCAGACGTTCTCTTAGACTCTCAAAGGCCAGTTCTATTCTTCGCCCTAGTCCTTAGTTAGGACAGGATAGTTGAAAGAAATCCAGAGAGAAATGTTCATTATTAGAGAGACAGGGAGAGAGACAGAAAAGTAGACAGACAGATGTCCACTGCAGACACAGGGAGGAGTGATGTCAGCTCAGGTCCATACAGAGAGCATCTTCAACTCTGGGAGTTGTACATACATACATGTACACAGAGAAGACAGTTCGTAGTGCACAAATGCTCTGCCTCAGGAAGTCTCTAGGAACACGTATCCGGGCGTCTGACAGGTGTCCATATCAAGATCCCTCATTCCCATGAGTCAATGCACACAACCTCAACCACAGACACACAGCCAGGCACACAACCTCAACCACAGACACACAGCCAGGCACACAGCCAGGCACACAGCCAGGCACACAACCTCAACCACAGGCACACAACCTCAAACACAGGCACACAGCCAGACACACAGCCAGGCACACAGCCAGGCACACAGCCAGACACACAGCCAGACACACAGCCAGACACACAGCCAGACACACAGACAGACACACAGACAGACACACAGACAGACACACAGACAGACACACAGCCAGACACACAGAGAGACACACAGACAGACACACAGACAGACACACAGACAGACACACAGCCAGACACACAGCCAGACACACAGCCAGACACACAGACAGACACACAGACAGACAGACACACACACAGACAGACAGATTTACAGCATAGTGGATGCTCCTTTTCTACAGACTTAAGGCTGTAGTTTGATGTTGTTGTACAGCTCCTCACACACACACATCCTCACCTCCTCACTCAGGCGTGTGCTGCAGCCAGGTCTTGGTTGATGAAGCGCCGTAGTCTCTCCAGGTACTGGCTGTACAGCTCTATGTCGTTGTGTCCCGCCCCCTCCACCCAGAGTGGCTCCACGGCCTTAGGACAGCGCTCAAACAGAGCCAGGCCGTGGGAGAAGTCTATCACCTCGTCCTCCGTCCCGTGGATGATCAGCACCGGGGATGGGATCTTAGACACCTTCTCTATGCTGCAATACACATGTCACAAGCAGTTTGTAAGTAGTCTATACTCACGTTTATAAGTCACGTAAGGACTAAGCAGCTTTGAGTTACGCTTCATAACCTGTCGTTGAAGTCATAGTTTATTTTATGTCATATGTGTACGATTGTTTTCTAACGTGCTTATAGCTGAGGAGTCACAATATCTATAAATATCCAAAGATGTAGGCTTTTGTGACAATTTCTGTTGTTGTGGATCTAAATGAAGCATTCTAATGTGTAGTGTGTGTGTGTGACACACTTGGGAAAGGCGTCGAAGCAGTACGTCTTCTTGGTGTCAGGGAAAGCTACCCTCATGCCAGAGGTGAGAGGGGAGTGGAGCACCACAGCAGCACACTCAAACCTGGATGCCAGGTCCACTGTTGGTACTGTGCCAATACTCTGCCCATACAGGATGATGTTCTCTGGGCTGATGCCATACCTGGGACACAAATACAGATAACTGAGTAAACAAAAACACAGCCAAGATGACCAGAATATGCCTTCTTGTTGTGCACTCCTGAAGGGTAACGGTGTGTACAGTTTTCAGCCCAGCACTACCCTATCCTTGTATGGACCAGAAGTACTCCCAAGGATAGTAAACCAAGGAAAATTGGGGACATTTTGCCAGTCTCCACAAAGAAAACTACTATTTAGGTTAGGAGTTAGGTATAGTTTTGGGGTTGAGGTTAGGCATAGGGTTAAGGTTATGTTTAGGTTAAAGGTTACATTTAGGGTTAGGGAAAATAGGATTTTGGATGGGAATCAATTCTTTGGTCCCAACAAGAATAGCAATACAAAAGTGTGTGTGTGTGTGTGTAACAGCTGTTTACCGCGAGCGCAGGGCGTGCCAGGCAGCGTCTATGTCAGCGTAGAGGTTCTTCTCTGAGGGTTTGCCGGTGCTGACACCGTAGCCAGAGTAGTCATAGGAGAAGATGTTGCAGTTGATACGAGTGCCCAGGCCAATGTAGAAGCTACTCATCTGACCCAAATCTACTGCATTACCATGGGAGAATAGCACTGTGAACCTGGGAGAGGGGGAGGGAGAGGTAGAACAGATAGAGGAAAATAAAGAAGAGAAGAAGGGAGGGAGGGAGGGAACGGTGATGTATACACAACCAAATAATTTTTTAAATAACACTAACATAGAACTCTATAATTCATGCATCTCTATAAATAGAAAAACGTGCACAAACTCCCTTGTTGTGCAAGAGAAATGTTGTGACCCATCATCTCTATACTAATCTAGTTCTTCTCTCTCCTCTCACCTGGCGTTGGGGGCACATCGGATGTACATGCAGCCCACCCTGTTCCCCCGGCTGGACCTGGTCAGGAACACATCTGTCATGTCCAGCTCTCTCTGAGTGTACTGGAACTCTGCCCTCTCTGTCAGATGGAGCTTCCACCTGCCCTCTCCGCCACCTCCTCCCCCTCCACCACCACCACCTCTGTCTCCCGCACCACCACCCAGCCGGGATCGCAGGCCTGGAGCCCCCAGAGAGGGGGGAGCACCCCCTGGCGTGGTCCCGGCTGCTGCCGCAGCTGTAGCCTCTGGGTCAGGCAGCATGGAGTAGGTGGGCTCTGGAGGGAGGAAGGCCAGCTTGGCTGCGATGCGGCTGGGGCAAGGAGGGCAGCAGAACAGGCAGCAGAGCTCTCTAATGGACAGGCCGTTCATCTTCTACTGAAGACAGGCAGAAGGAGGGGGAGGTGAGAGAGAAAGTGAGTGTACTAAACAGCTTATCTAACAGTACACATGGCACACTGACGGAAGTAGCATCTGTGATGGTGTAGAGAAAATAATCTACCTGTAAGGTTCCTCTGGGACTTGGAATGAGACGGCACACAAAGGTGCCAACACCACCTGGTTAAGTCACTCAGCAGTCTTGGGCAAAAAGAGCATTAGTTATGAACACAGTACAGACCTCCTCACCTAGCTAGCCTTATACCACACTATTCTGTGAGGTGGGTCAGTCACAGCACGGTTTGAACCAGTGACCCTGTGGATACATGCCATAACAAAGGTCCTGACCTATTGGCACAGACGTAGTATGCTAGCTTTGCAGGAATAGAAAGACGTAAAGTTAGCTACCAGCTAGTCAACGATGCAGGATAATATCAGAATTCACACGCTAACTAGCTACAGTACCTAGCTACAACGTCCTAACGTTGCACATAACGTGTGAATGTTAGCTAGCAACCTAGCTTAACAGCCACCTCTGGTTACAACTAGCAGGAAGAGCATGGTGATATGTAAAGCTTCGACATCATACTGCATATTATGGTGAATCACTCTGTAAACATTGTTGCTCAATAATACGGATAGTCCAAATTAACGTTGGCTAGCTTGATGCACTAACGTTAGCGTAGCTACCGGACATAATGTGTCCAAAAATATAGCTTGGGAAAGGAGGAAATGCTTAGCTAGCTAAACCAGTGCAATGACGTTAGCTAGCTAGCTATCGGTAAATAGCTTGCTAGGTGCTGCAGCAAGTGCTAGTTGGCTAAACTACGTGTCAAAACATCAATCAGGTATAGTAACGTTAACCTAGTGAACGTTCGCTAACTTACCAATTCACGGTGGGTTTGCAGACAAGATAAAATATTCCTGTCTATGACAAAAAGTTGCACAATACTGCGAAAATCCTTCTTGGACCCTGACATGGATAGTGTACTCTGTATAATTGTATATGTATCTGTCATTTGTAGATTGGCATGCTAAATATCGTGACAACCATTTTTTTCACAACCCCGTTCGACTAGACCCGGAAGTGATGGAGGGAGAGGGCGTAGCCCTTTGGCAGGGAATTGATAGGCCGAGTTACAATGTTACATTTCACAAACTTGCCGGTTTCACAGAGTGTGTGTGTGTGTGTGGGGGGGGGGGGGGGGGGATAGATAAGGTTTGGTTTTGGTCAGTGTGATTCCTCTTAGACCCTAATTAGACCCTTACAAAAAATATTTAAGTTTTGAAACTGCAGTAAAAGTGTAGTAACGTCAGTCTACAGTGTTATTTTGGAGGTCACCACCACCTCTGTCTCCCGCACCGCCACCCAGCCAGGAGCGCAGGCCCGGAGCCACCAGAGAGTGTCCCAGCTGCTACCGCAGCTGTAGCCTCCGGGTCAGGCAGCATGGAGTAGGTGGGCTCTGGAGGGAGGAAGGCCAGCTTGGCTGCGATGCGGCTGGGGCAAGGAGGGCAGCAGAACAGGCAGCAGAGCTCTCTAATGGACAGGCCGTTCATCTTCTACTGAAGACAGGCAGAAGGAGGGAAAGTGAGTGCGTGCTTTTTTGTGTGTGTGAGAGAGACCCTAATTGACAACCAAACAAATCAAAACAAAGGCAAAGTCTTCTCATGCTTTGTTGATTTCAAAAAAGCCTTCGACTCAATCTGGCATGAGGGTCTGCTATACAAACTGATGGAAAGTGGTGTTGGGGGTAAAACATACGACATTCTAAAATCCATGTACACAAACAGCTTTGACTATGTACAGACTCAGTGAGCATAGCCTTGCTATTGAGAAAGGCCGCCGTAGGCAGACATGGCTCTCAAGAGAAGACAGGCTATGTGCTCACTGCCCACAAAATGAGGTGGAAACTGAGCTGCACTTCCTAACCTCCTGCCCAATGTATGACCATATTAGAGAGACATATTTCCCTCAGATTACACAGATCCACAAAGAATTTGAAAACAAATCCAATTTTGAAAAACTCCCATATCTACTGGGTGAAATTCCACAGTGTGCCATCACAGCAGCAAGATTTGTGACCTGTTGCCACGTGAAAAGGGCAACCAGTGAAGAACACACACCATTGTAAATACAACCCATATTTATGCTTATTTATTTTATCTTGTGTCCTTTAACCATTTGTACATTGTTAAAACACTGTATATATATATATAATATGACATTTGTAATGTCTTTACTGTTTTGAAACCTCTGTATGTGTAATGTTTACTGTTAATTTTTGTTGTTTTTCACTTTATATATTCACTTTGTATGTTGTCTACCTCACTTGCTTTGGCAATGTTAACACATGTTTCCCATGCCAATAAAGCCCTTGAATTGAATTGAATTGAATTGAATTGAGAGAAAGGGAGGGAGCGAGCGAGAGATAGACCAGATAAAGTTTGGGTCAGTGTGATTCCTCTTGGACACTGATTAGACCCTTACAAAAAATATTTACGTTTTGAAAGTAAAAGTGCAGTAACTGCAGTACACAGTGTTATTTTGGAGACAGTATTTGCATCATACTGCAGTTATACTGCACTCTAACTGCATGTATACTGTACTCTGACTGCAATCTTTTTTTTGTAAGGGGAGAGGTCAGGTCAAAAAGTATAAAAGTGCCCCTTATACCCGTGGGGATCAGAACATTTGTACCCAAAGTTTGTGGATTCTGTGTGGTGTCGTTGTTTTGCTGTGTCTGCTGGATAACTATTTTTAGAACCTTGCGTTTTTAATAAATGTTTGCGGTGTGGTCAGTTGTACTGAGGTATGTGTTTACTTTCTTTATCAGCATTTATTTATTAACATTTGACAGGCTATGTATTGCTTTAAAAGTTATGCCACTGCACTAATGTCCATTTGTTTGCGGTTTATTCTTTGTGTGGAGAGATGCTGATCGGACAGTGGAGACATGTGGTAATGGAGTAGGGGCCTGAGGACACACAAATAGTGTGTTGTGAAATCTGTTATGAATGTATTGTAATGTTCATAAAATTGTATAACTGCCTTCATTTAGATGGCAGCAGCTGATTTAGCAGCAGCAATTTGGCAGCAGCTGTTGGAGATCCATAATAAATACAAATATGGGGTCAAGCTGTATATTGAACCCCAGCGCTGGAAATCCAGTGGTGGGAAAAGTACTCAATTGTCATACTTGAGTACAAGTAAAGAAACCTTCATAGAAAATGCCTCAAGTGAAAGTCACCCAGTAAAATACTACTTGAGTGAAAGTCTAAAAGTATTTGGTTTTAAATGTACTTAAGTATTAAAAGTAAATGGAGTTGCTAAAATGTACTTAAGTATCAAAAAGTATAAATCATTTCAAATTCCTTATATTAAACAAACCAGATGGCACCATTTTATTTGTATTTTAATTGACGGATAGCCAGGCGGCTAGCCAGGCACACTCCAACATACAGACATCATTTACAAATGAAGAATTTGTGCATAATGAGTCTGCCAGATCAGAGGCAGTAGGAATGACCAGGGATGTTCTCTTGATAAGTGTGTGAATTAGTGTGTGAATTTTCCGGTGAAAATGTAGCGAGTACTTTAAGGTGTCAGGAAAATGTTAAAAGTACATCCTTTTCTTTAGGAATGTAGTGAAGTAAAAGTAAAAGTTGGCAAAAATATAAATAGTAAAGTAAAGTACAGATACCTCCAAAAAACTACCTAAGTAGTACTTTAAAGTAGTTTTACTTAAGTACTTTAAACCACTGGGATATTGTTTAGATAATTGAACCCGTCCTCCGTTGAGGTGATTGTCTTTCAGTTAGCCTATGTATTTGGATTTAAAAAAGATGTACCATTTATCTTATAATATGGCTACCTGTTTTCTCTTTATTTCATACTGTAGTTTTATTTGTTACTGTTTTTGGTCTGATTTTGGTCAGTTGTGAACTCAGTCAACCTGTAGCCTGTGAAAGCATGGAAGCTCTATGAGCCATCCAAGTAATTTGTGTTTATGTGTTTTACTGTCGCTTTTGTAAAACAATTAAAACCTTACTTCCTTAATAATCTTTGCCTCTATCTGCCTCTGACTGTGTTCGTGATCCTAGAAAGTGTAATATGAATAGTTGTTACAGATGGATAAGACTATTTATGTAATTAGGAAAAACATCATTTACAACCATGATTTTGTCTCTCCTATCTCACAGAATATAATGAATAGGCTAAATCAAATTTGATTTAGTGAATAAATCGTCACTGTCCAAAATTATAGATACCCTGTTCTTATTTGTTGAGATGCTTTTCTGAAGACATCTGCCACTCAGCCGCTCCCATGTCCTCCCCCATCATCTTGTTTCCTTAGTTTTGACAGCTTCCACTGATAGCAATGGGAGTGGATGACAGCATAATTCCCTGTGGGAAATGATCCCACTCTCATCTTACCTCTCACTCTATTCCCTCCTCCAGCAGGGGTTCCTTTATTATGCACAGTTTTTTAGGCTATTTTAATATTTGACATTTTCACACCAAGATTTGTCCTTCATGGGTTATAAAATAATTAATTGTGTTAGATAACATTTTATTGGATCCTTACCTGAATGTAATTCTTTCTCCAAAATAGACATTTGCAGTTTGGTCCACATTTCTAGTGATATGCTACAGTGTTCAAAGACAAAACTAATGTTTACATTTTTTGGGGAGAATTGTTTTGTTTTTTATACACTGAGTGTACAAAACATTAAGAACACCTGCTCTTTCCATAACACAGACTGACCAGGTGAATCCAGTTGAAAGCTATGATCCCTTATTGATGTCACTTGTTAAATCCACTTCAATCGGTGTAGATGAAGGGGAGGAGAAAGGTTAAATAAGGATTTTTAAATCTTGAGACAATAGAGACGAGTTGTGTAGTGGTACAGTGCTGCTCAGTTGGTAGAGCACTGGTACCACCCATAAATAAAATGTATGTACGCAAGACTGTAAGTGTCTTTGGATAAAAACGCCTGCTAAATGTCTTACATGTTACATGTGTATGTTTGCCATTCAGAGGGTGAATGACCCAGGGTGAATGACCCAGGGTGAATGGGCAAAGCCAAAAATTGATATGCCATTGAACAGGGTATGGTAGTAGGTGCCAGGCGTACCTGTTTGTGTCAAGAAGTGCAACACTAATGGGTTTTTCACACTCAACAGTTTCCTGTACTTGTCAAGAATGGTCCACCACCCAAAGGACATTCAGCCAACTTGACACAACTGTGGGAAGCATCACTGTGAAATGCTTTCGACACCTTGTAGAGTCCATTCCCAGAACAATTGAAGCTGTTCTGAGGGAAAGGGGGGGGGGGGGGGGGGGTGCAACTCAATATAAGGAAGGTGTTCTTAATGTTTTGTACACTCAGTGTATTTTTCATGATGAAACACCTGCTAGATTTGAATATGCAAGAAAAAAATGGTGTGTATGCGTGCGTGAAAGAGGGAGAGACAGAGAGAGAGAAAGAGAGAGAGAGAGACAGAGAGATCAATGACGTCCCCCTTCATGCATTGTGGGGTGCTTTGTCATTTTGAAACGTTCCCTGAATATTTCTGTCCCTGTGTTGGTGGTGCTAAATATGTGTATGCGACCAATAACATTCGATTTGACTTGATGTATTTTTGTATATTGGAGACATTCTGCGTTGGTATCCTTCCTCAACATAGTGTTGGAACATATCCATTATAGCCTGAGCCTGTGCTAGCTGAGAGCTTGACCAGTATCTTTCTTCGGCTGTCAAGGGAGCACTGCATGCAAACCTGGAAAGACTGCACAGCTGGGGTCCACAGACAGAGAGAATGAATTAAGACAGAATGAAAAGACTCGTGAGTATTTTGTCTGCACATATAGCCTAAGCCTTCTGGTCATTTGAAGGTGACGCTTACCCCTCTACACCGACTATAGCCCACTCTTGGATTTCATTGTGTGATTTGCAGGGGTGCAAAAAATATCCTTATCTTCAAACAAGGCACCGAAATGTAGCCTATAAAAAAAGCACTGCATCTGCAGGTACCATATTTCTCTTTTACCCGGGAAAGGTTTATTGGAAAGGTTTGACCTGGTCTGGACGCGTTCACTGGAAGATAACGGGGATGCCACGGTTACGCGCAGAAGCCGCTCGAGGAAGAGACAGGTGCGGCAGAGGGGATTGGTAGTTTAATAGCCGATTCTCATCCAGGCATTGTGATTACCAAGACCCAGAGAGAGCTTGGTGCCCTGCTCCACCCTTTGTGTTGATTTCAGACGTGGAGGAAAACCTGTCTGCGTACGAGAGGACGACTGGCAACAAACCAGACATCGCCTGCTTACCTGTCCATCTCGCACAGTGAATGGTGAGTGAGTTTAGCCGTAGAGAGAGATGGTGGAGGATGGATGAACAGGTATTGCATTCGCTTTAACAGCGTTTTTACCGCGGCCGCGCCTTCGGTTGCTGGTGCTCTGAATGTACACATGCTATGTTTAATCAGCTGCCATTGAATGCTTTGTTTAGGTTATTGTCAATGACAAAGGGTGTTGTGTCGTATTCTTTTGAGGTACGTGTCTCCTTTGGCTGCTACACTGTGTGGGCTCTGTGTTCTTTGTGTTATTCAATGCATCATTGTTTTCAGAATTGGACATGGACTAATATATTTTAGTTGAATTAATCATGTGTTGCATCACTTGCATGATGTAGTCCATTAGTTTCATGTGGGTATGATCATTAAAGTTTTACTTACCAGTTATTCGGATCATAAGAATGACAATGGTGAATATGATGAGTTTAATCATGTTGACAATTAGTCTACATGCTGATCCTATATGGAACAACAGCTCTTATTCATCCTATCCAATAATGCAAGTTTTTTTTTTCTACATGTTGGGTCATTCTTGTACATTGCGACTCTCAACCCCAATTGACCAGGGTAAGTAAGTGGCATTAAAGAGTGACGTTGGTTGAATAATTATGTTTTTCTAAAGGTTTCCAGTGATATAGACCAAAGGTCAGACATATGGTAATTTGCCTGTCATCATTGCATTGATTGGCTCATTATTCTTTCAGTAGCTCCTTGGGCTATGCCTGAGTGTAGAACAATGTAAAGCACTTTGAGACCTATTGTAGGAAGAGCTAGCCTAGGAGTTGGCTATGCAGCACAAACAGATCTGGGACCAGTCAAGACCCAGTTGGGTTGAAAAGGGTAGTGGTTAATATTTGCATGGCAGGCTTGTGTTTTTAATTGTATTTTTAGTCAAGTAACTTATTGTACATCCCGACTGTTCTTTCTTGTTCTGCTGTTGGCTGTTGTTCATTCCAAATGTCCTCAAGACGTCCTGTGATTGGTCCATAGGGTTTTTGATGTGGGAGCAGAACCATACAGAGTTCTGCAAACTAACTGGACACAAACTGGTTGAATCAATGTTGTTTCCACGTCATTTCAACAAAAAAAAAAAAATGAATCATTGTGGAAAACTGATTGGATTTGCAAAAGGTAATAAACATCAGGGGATTTCTTCATTCTTTCACCCACATTTTAATCTAAATCCAATGACATGGTAAATGTTTAGTTGATTTAATGTTGAATTCACGTTAGTTGACAACTAAACCAAGTGTAACTCATAACTTGATATTGAACTGTGGGTATTGTGTATTCCTACTAGAATGTAATGGGTTTGGAACTTCAGATGGGATGACAGGGTTTGGAGCTTCAGATGGGATGACAGGGTTTGGAACTTCAGATGGGATGACAGGATTTGGAACTTCAGATGGGATGACAGGGTTTGGAACTTCAGATGGGATGACAGGGTTTGGAACTTCAGATGGGATGACAGGGTTTGGGAACTTCAGATGGGATGACAGGGTTTGGAACTTCAGATGGGATGACAGGGTTTGGAACTTCAGATGGGATGACAGGGTTTGGAACTTCAGATGGGATGACAGGGTTTGGAACTTCAGATGGGAT
Organism: Oncorhynchus mykiss; assembly: GCF_057628025.1. Lineage (NCBI taxonomy): Eukaryota > Metazoa > Chordata > Actinopteri > Salmoniformes > Salmonidae > Oncorhynchus > Oncorhynchus mykiss. The sequence continues at coordinate 79,603,183 of NC_143029.1, forward strand.
GACAGGGTTTGGGAACTTCAGATGGGATGACAGGGTTTGGAACTTCAGATGGGATGACAGGGTTTGGAACTTCAGATGGGATGACAGGGTTTGGGAACTTCAGATGGGATGACAGGGTTTGACAGCCAATACCACAGGTATGACAAGACATTTGTTTTTACTGCTCTAATTCGGTTGGTAACCAGTTTATAACAGCAATAAGGCACCTCAGGGGTTTGTGATATATGGCCAATATACCACGACAAAGGGCTGTGTCCAGATACTCCGCATTGCGTGGTCCATAAGAACAGCCCTTAGCTGTGGTATATTGGTCATATACCACACCCCCTCGTGCCTTATTGCTTAATTATGTCATGGGGTGAGACCATTCTCATAAAGAGCTGAACGTGTGAAGGAGGAGGAGTAGTTGCTAGATGGCTTGCTTGAATGGACCAAATTGGATGAGCTTTGTGGTCTTAATGAGGTATACGGTTAAGGTTAGTGGCTATAATCACAAGATAGAGTTGTACTTGTGTCCTTTCTAGCATGACCAGATAGTGATGACCAGAGGGAGGCTTGAGAGAAGAGGGGTCAACATCAGGCAGCTTTATTGGGCTAAATCCCACAGACAGAGACTCTGAATATATTGTAGACTAAAGCCCGGGCTGCCAACATCCCACCCACTCTCAATGTTTGTGTTCATCAGACTTACAGCCTACTGCGGATCCCTTAAGCACCCAACATGGTCCTCAGTGGCAAGGAAAACTGCTCACTTACTGCTGGCATTCCTGGGGCCGGCAGAGTGATTTACCCATTATTATTTATTTATTGTTTACAACTCCCCCTTTTCTATCAGGGCCATCGAGGTCCAATGGCCTTTAACAGCCTTTGGTTGCAGTTGTTTATGTTTGTGTCAAAAGAGACAGGCAGGAGAGAGAAGAGAGAGGGGAGAGAGGGGAGAGAGAGAAGAGAGAGAGAGAGGGGAGAGAGAGAAGAGAGAGAGAAGAGAGAGAGAAGAGAGAGGGGAGAGAGAGAAGAGAGAGAGGGGAGAGAGAGAAGAGAGAGAGAGGGGAGAGAGAGAAGAGAGAGAGAGGGGAGAGAGAGGGACATGGAGTGAAGTGCAGAGAGAGATAAGGGAAGATGGGGAGCAAGAGGATATGTCAGAAAGGTTAGAGCAAGGAGGAGAGAGTGAGACAGAAAGTAGAAAGAGAGAGACATGGAGTCTGAGGGAGTGTGAATGGTTTCCCTGTTTTGCCTGCTATGGCCACAGACAGCCTCACAGCAGCCCTGTGAGCAGGTGCTCACCCCACCACAGCCACCAGAGGGAACAACAGGTGCAGCCAGTGTTTCCCTTAGGCTCTCTTTAGACGGCACAAAACCCCAGGTCAGAGCTATCTGAGATCCTTGGGACGACCATACCCTAACGCCTTACCCTTACCATTACCTTAACCCTAACCTTTACCTAACCCTAACCCTTACCTTAACCATTTGAAATGTCAACTTCAATGGGGTAGGGCATCCCAAGGATCCCGCATAGCATTCACCCAAGGCAACGTCACAGGGCTGTTGACTGACATACCAAAACATTCAAACCAAAACCAATTGAAACCATTTACACTTACACGGTATATCACTTATAGCCAAGCAATTATAGCCTCTGCTACAGAATCAGTAACACATTATTTACAGCACAGGGATACAATAAATTATTCATCAATGATTAATTAAACAGTATAATTACTCAATCCTAATGTAAGGAAAAAATAATAATAATTTAATTTATAAATTAAGGATATACGAAACTGATTTGAAAAGCAATTAAACCAATAAAAAGGTTTCAGCTGAAGCAATCTTGTAGAGCCAGAGGGTACAGCACGGCCCATAGGGATTGTTAATGACTTTTATTGATCACAACTACGGCCTCTGTGGCTCTCAACATGGTAGCTATGTTGATCATGGTAGCTACATTGTCGCTGCATACCAAGAATGCAAGTTTGGGTTCATGTCCTAAATAAGTCTTTCTACCAGACATGTGCAGGTCTGTTCGTTGATGTCCAGGAAGGCAATTGCAAACATTTTGTTCTTGTTTAGTTCTGTTACACCCGGTAAACACTGATTGATTGATTTCAAAACTGCAGAGTGTGAGAAATGCTGTTTCACTTTAAGCTGTAAAACGTGTAAACACCCATTTGCATTGTGTTAGTCTTCCTAAATGCCTGATTGGTAGGAAAATGGAGGCTGAGTAAAAAGTGCTTGTTTATTATTTAAACTGAGGCGTTTAGGCATCAATAATAAAATAGCACTTTTTATTGTACAGTACTTCCATTTCCTACTAGAGTGGCTGATGTCTCACACATTCAGTTTGCTCCATTTCATTCATGAGTAACAGAGGTTGGTCAGTGAACCACTCGTGCATGATGTGTAGCCTTTCCTGAGACCTGAAGACTGTTATCTTCCGTAGCATCCTGCAGTATTCTGTGGCAGTGCAGGGGTTCATCAGAATTTCAGAGCCAGGTTTGAAATATCCAGATGTGACAGTAAGTTGATATATAGGCTACTAAGAGAGGCCCCATAACTGATATGATATATGTCAGTGTTCTTCTGTAAGATGGACCAGGATGAAGTGTGTCCTGAGTTATAGCCACCCAGACAGTCCAGTCTGTTAGAACTGAGAGGGTGGGCTTCTTTCACTTCCTCAGCACTACATCAACACTTTTAAAAGCCTCTGTATACCTCAGGGTCTATAGGACCAGAGGGCTCTGGCTGTGCAGGTTTCTCCTCTGTGACCTATACCAGCGGGGGTCCTGGGAGCAAGGACCCCAGGCAGACGTTTTTCAGCATGAAGAGGGCAGAGGTGCTGGGCTCGTGGAGGCAGGCCTATTGTGTTGCCCGTCAGAATGTAGATCTTGTTGTAAGGAGAGAAGGTACCAAAAACAAACTCTTTGGCCCAGTTCCAGTCGCCCTCTTGTACCACCTTGGTGTCCAGAGATCTGAAAGGACGGGATCTAATTCTTGCATGGGCCACACTCACATATAGAGAATATTAGCAGTCGTCTTATGTTGCTCTGGATAAAATGGTCTGCTTTATGATGTGGTATTACATTGGTAATATAAGAGAGTATTTATGTTCATTTTCATGCTCTCCTTTCATCAATAATGTCTCCCCTAAGCTTTACCCACGATCAAGAGAGCCTGACGCCCAGTATGGGGTCTCACATACCCGATGAGGGATGCTAACACGTGTATTCACTTCTGCAACATATGGCTCTCATATATCCCTCAGCCCTGGATCCCCTAGCGTAGCGACGCCTTTGCTACACTCTCATTAAAAAGAACCAGGGAGCGAATAGCACATATGGTTCAGGGCAGGTGTGTGGTGCACATTTGTGTGTGTGTGTGTGTGTGTGTGTGTGTGCGTGTGTTTGTGTTTGTGTTTGTGTTTGTGTTTGTGTGTGTGTGTGTGTGTGTGTGTGTGTGTGTGTGTGTGTGTGTGTGTGTGTGTGTGTGTGTGTGTGTGTGTGTACAGAGCAGGTGTTATGTGGATATTTCATGCTGAACCGTTTCATGTTTCCCACACGTTGCCATATTGCTAGAGCCTTTGGGAGATTGTTATTCAACCAGGATGTGATTCTGATCCTAAACAATCTATGGCACTTTTTCCCAAATGGCTGGTCTGAAATGATGACAGATAGGTCCTATTTGGGTTGTGGCTTAATGGGCGAGAAATAGTGTCGAGCAATATTGTTTTTTGTTCTTGAGGAAATTCAAAAGACTGTAGGTAAGTCATCGTGGCACCAGAATAGTTTGGGAACGGCTGATCTAGGACCTGCACTTTTCAGAGCAAAGTCAGTGTGAACTGTATAAAGAGAGGAATACAACTTTTAATAAAACACGTAGTCCTTATCAAAACTAACCTTAATTATAAACTGGGTGGTTCGAGTCCTGAATGCTGATTTGCTGACAGGCATGGTATATCAGACCATATACCACGATTATGACAGAAAGTTAATTTTTACTGCTCTAATTACGTTGGCAACCAGTTTCTAATAGCAATAAGGCACCTTGAGGTTTGTGGCATATGGACAATATTCCACAGCTAAGTGCTGTATCCAGGCACTCCACGTTGCGTTGTGTGTAAGAACAGCCATTAGCCGTGGTATATTGGCCATATACCCCACCCCCGCGGGGCTTATTGGTTAATTATACCACAGGGTTCTTATCCAAACTTCCAGACGTAGGACGGAGAGTTACTCCTTTGTGGAAAGCACTTTTAAAATGCTTCACATAGCCTTTAGGTCACTTCCACAGCTTTATTATCTTTATGAGTTGACTATAACACCTTTATATCACAATAATGCAAATATATACAGACAGTTCTTCTGAATATGGATACGATAACTTTATCTTTGTCTTCTCTGCTCTCTGGAAAGATGACAGCTATTCCCATGGCTGTGTCTTATCTCTTGTGCTCATTTGCATGACAGTAGCTGTCCACTTCATGTGCCTCACTCTGACTCAAACCTTTTCAAAATCCTAGTTTGTCTTTGCACTTGACTTCTTGTTTCTTATGGAGAGTAGCAGGGAGTTTCTTGCAGTCTGAACGTTTGCCACTTTACCCATCCAAGAGAGAGTTCACAGAGCCTGTAAGCCAAAGAAAGGCATTTAAAAGGCATTGTAGCCTAAATAAAGAGCTGGAATAGGATTATATTGGGAGACAGAGGCACAGCAGTGTCTTTTGTCTTGACTGCTGGAGAAGGGTTTTAGTCTGATTGTGTGTTTGCTGAAGATAATTTCACTCCACCTCCTCATCCGTCCCTTGTTCCCTTCCTCCTCTTCTCCCTCCACTTTCAGACATCAAGTTTGTCTCTTAATGATGTCTTTTCATCAGGAGGATAGTCCCAACTGAGAGAGGAACAATAGAGCAGAGCAGCAACTCAATGATGACTACCTGAGAGCAGGGAAGGGAACACATTCCGGGGAGAGGTTATCTCTGTGTGTGTAGGTGTGTGTGTGTGTGTGTACATTTTTCGAGTGTGTGTACATGTGTAACCTGGTGCACATGCAGTACCTGTACAAACCGAATATGGTCACTTTGCTATCATAAAGTCTATATTTATCCTCATTACAAGCCATCAAAATAGAGGGTATAGCTTGTTCTCTACTACTGTATAGGTGCTCAGGAGAAACCTTGTCTGAAGCTATCTGTATAGAACTGGAGCACTTTGTGGTAACATTTGCAGTGAAGGAATTAGAATATACAGTATTTAGTAAGGTTAGGGTGGGCCATTTTATACTTTATTACATGGATGGTTTCACACACATACAGGGCCTTCGGAAAGTATTCAGACCCCTTGACTTGTTCCACATTCTGTTACGTTACAGCCTTATTCTAAAATGGATTAAATAAATACAAATCCTCATTAATCTACACCCAATACCTCATAATGACAAAGCGAAAACAGGTTTTTAGAAATGTTTGCAAATTTATGAAAAAACTAAAACCGATATACCTTATATACCTTTACCTACATAAGTATTCAGACTCTTTGCTATGAGACTCGAAATTGAGCTCAGGTGCATCTTGTTTCCATTGATCATCATTGAGATATTTCTACAACTTGATTGGAGCCCATCTGTCGTAAATTCTATTGATTGGACATGATTTGGAAAGGCACACATCTGTCTACATAAGCTTTCACAGTTCACAGTGCACGTCAGAGAAAAAACCAAGCCATGAGGTCGAAGGAATTGTCCGTGGAACTCAGAGACAGGATTGTGTCGAGGCTCAGATCTGGGGAAGGGTACCAAAAGATTTCTTCAGCATTGAAGGTCCCCGAGAACACAGTGGCCTCCATCATTATTAAATGTAAGAAGTTTGGAACCACCAAGACTCTACCTAGAGCTGGCCGTCTGGCCAAACTGAGCAATCGCGGGAAAAGGGCCTTGGTCAGGGAGGTGACCAAGAACCCAGTGGTCACTCTGACAGAGCTCCAGAGTTCCTCTGTGGAGATGGGAGAACCTTCCAGAAGGACAACCATCTCTGCAGCATTCCACCAATCAGACCTTTATGGTAGAGTGGCCTGACGGAAGCCTCTCCTCAGTAAAAGGCACATGAGAGCTTGCCTGGAGTGCCAAAAGACACCTAAAGACTCCGGAGAGACCTGAAAATAGCTGTGCAGCAACGCTCCCAATGCAACCTGACAGAGCTTGAGAGGATCTGCGGAGAAGAATGGGAGAAACTCCCCAAATACAGGTGTGTCAAGCTTGTAGCGTCATACCCAAGAAGACTCAAGGCTGTAATCACTGCCAAAGGTGCTTCAACAAAGTACTGAGTAAAGGGTCTGAATTCTTATGTAAATGTAATATTTCATCTTTTTATTTTTTCTACATTTGCAAACATTTCTAAAAAAAACTGTTTTTGCTTTGTCCTTATGTGGTATTGTATGTAGGTTGATGAGGGGGAAAAAACGATTTAATACATTTTAGAATAAGGCTGTAATGTAACAAAATGTGGAAAAGTCAAGGGGTCTGAATACTTTCCGAATGCATTGTTGATGGAATCAAATATCATTCAGTGATCTGGCTATTTGAAAATGTTTAATCAAAGCCAACATCAGCTTGTACAAGATGTTTTCGGCAATGCATGTGCAGATCGGAGATACAGTAGATGTCTTTGAAAACACTGAAAAATTATCTTTCTAATTGAAAACCCTGTCTTATCTTAGCTAATGACAATGTCGGTGGGCTTGACATCTCAGTGTTGTGCTGTGTACTCTATGGGCTTGACATCTCAGTGTTGTGCTGTGTACTCTATGGGCTTGACATCTCAGTGTTGTCCTGTGTACTCTATGGGCTTGACATCTCAGTGTTGTGCTGTGTACTCTATGGGCTTGTCATCTCAGTGTTGTGCTGTGTACTCTATGGGCTTGACATCTCAGTGTTGTGCTGTGTACTCTATGGGCTTGTCATCTCAGTGTTGTGCTGTGTACTCTATGGGCTTGACATCTCAGTGTTGTGCTGCGTACTCTATGGGCTTGTCATCTCAGTGTTGTGCTGTGTACTCTATGGGCTTGTCATCTCAGTGTTGTGCTGCGTACTCTATGGGCTTGTCATCTCAGTGTTGTGCTGCGTACTCTATGGGCTTGTCATCTCAGTGTTGTGCTGTGTACTCTATGGGCTTGTCATCTCAGTGTTGTGCTGTGTACTCTATGGGCTTGACATCTCAGTGTTGTGCTGTGTACTCTATGGGCTTGACATCTCAGTGTTGTGCTGTGTACTCTATGGGCTTGACATCTCAGTGTTGTGCTGTGTACTCTATGGGCTTGACATCTCAGTTTTGTGCTGTGTACTCTATGGGCTTGACATCTCAGTGTTGTGCTGTGTACTCTATGGGCTTGTCATCTCAGTGTTGTGCTGTGTACTCTATGGGCTTGTCATCTCAGTGTTGTGCTGCGTACTCTATGGGCTTGTCATCTCAGTGTTGTGCTGTGTACTCTATGGGCTTGTCATCTCAGTGTTGTGCTGTGTACTCTATGGGCTTGTCATCTCAGTGTTGTGCTGTGTACTCTATGGGCTTGACATCTCAGTGTTGTGCTGTGTACTCTATGGGCTTGCTGCAGTTGAGTTCTGTGTTGTAACGTTTGCCCTTGCCGCTGCTCAGGACTGTGTGTGTGCGTTTGTGTGTGTCTTATCTGACTGTAGCATAGTACTGCACCATAAATACATACAGTACCTCTGTTGCAGACCCAGCTCCAAGTTATAAAATGTGTGTGTGATGCAGTCGAGCGTGTGTATATGTGTGTATGCATGCATGTGTTCGTTGTGCGCGTGTCTGTTTGTGTGTGTGTGAGTGTGTGTGTCTGCCTATGTGTGTGTGTGTTCGGGCTCGGCTTTCTGTTGCTTGAGGAGATATTTCAACCGGGGCTCAAAGGCGAGCCAAGGGTACTGCTAAACACTCCCCATTAGCTAGACCAGATTAACATGTACAGTCAGAGAGAGGGGGGGTGGAGAGGGAGAAGAAGAAGGAGATGGTGAGGGATTTTAAAAAGAGGGATTGTAGAGAGGAAGGGGGGGGGGACCATTCCAAGTTGATGATGAATATGCAAATAAGGCAATTATAACCTAAGGTGTTATGTTAATTAAGGATAGAGATCTCGCCCATGTGACCTATTCTAGCTCTTATCTGCCCCTTATCAAACGTATCAGCTGTCTAACCACTCCTATAGGGCTCCTCACTGCTCAGCTCTTCTTAATAACTGACCTGTGATCAGCTGTCTAACCACTGCTATATGGCTCCTCACTGCTCAGCTCTCTTTAATAACTGTTTTGGGATCAATAATAAGCTGTCCCTAACATACAGTAGCTCTTACTGAAACAATATTTGTATTTACTTGTTTTGAATAGTTTAATTCTTTATACAGATACGTTAACCGTTTTCTTATGAGTTGCATATACAGTTGAAGTCAGACGTTTACATACACTTAGGTTGGAGTCATTAAAACTCGTTTTTCAACCACTCCACACATTTCTTGTTAACAAACTATAGTTTTGGCAAGTCGGTTAGGACATCTACTTTGTGCATGACAAGTAATTTTTACAAAAATCATTTACAGAAAGACTATTTCACTTGTAACTCACTATATCACAATTTCAGTGGGTCATAAGTTTACATACACTAAGATAACGTACCTTTAAATAGCTTGGAAAATTCCAGAAAATGATGTCATGGCTTTAGATTAGAAGCTTCTGATAGGCTAATTGACATAATTTGAGTTAATTGGAGGTGTACCTGTGGATGTATTTCAAGGCCTATCTTCAAACTCAGTGCCTCTTTGCTTGACATCATAGGAAAATCAAAATAAATCAGCCAAGACCTTGTAGACCTCCACAAGTCTGGTTCATCCTTGGGAGCAATTTCCAAACGCCTGAAGGAACCACGTTCATCTGTACAAACAATAGTACTTAAGTATAAACACTATGGGACCACGCAGCCGTCACACAGCTCAGGAAGGAGATGCATTCTGTCTCCTAAAGATGAACGTACTTTGTGCGAAAAGTGCAAATCAATCCCAGAACAGCAGCAAAGGACCTTGTGAAGATGCTGGAGGAAACAGGCACAAAAGTATCCATATCCACAGTAAAACAAGTCCTATATCGACATAACCTGAAAGGCCGCTCAGCAAGGAAGAAGCCACTGCTCCAAAACCTCCATAAAAAAATGCCAAACTACGGTTTGCAACTGCACATGGGGACAAAGATCTTACTTTTTTTTAGAAATGTCCTCTGGTCTGATGAAGCAAAAATAGAACTGTTTGGCCATAATGACCATCGTTAGGTTTGGAGGAGAAATGGGGAGGCTTGCAAGCCGAAGAACACCATTCCAACCGTGACTTACCGGGGTGGCAGCATCATGTTATGGGGGTGCATTGCTGCAAGAAGGACTGGTGTACTTCACAAAATAGATGGCATTATGAGGTATGAAAATGATGTTGGAAGGGGACAAAATTCACCCAACTTATTGTGGGAAGCTTGTGGAAGGCTACCCGAAACCTTTGACCCAAGTTAAACAATTTAAAGGCAATGCTACCAAATACTAATACCCACTGGGAATGTGACGAAAGAAATATAAGCTGAAATAAATCATTCTCTCTACTATTATTCTGACATTTCACATTCTTAAAATGAAGTGGTGATCCTAACTGACCTAAGACAGGGAAATTTTACTAGGATATAAATGTGAGGGAATTGTGAAAAACTGAGTTTAAATGTATTTGGCTAAGGTGTATGTAAACTTCTGACTTCAACTGTAAACTGTAACTGCAGACATGTTTACACATTTCATACGAGTTCCACATATACTGTAACTGCAGATATATTCACCCAATGCTGGACCCCCGGAGAGAGGGAGCTGTGGGAGAGGGAGCGAGGGGTTTGAGGTGCTCTCTAGCTGGTTACTCTCCAGGCCAGAACCAGCCTCTTTATAATTGTCTACTGGCATAGACCAAGGGGGAAACATTCTCTTTCTTCTCTTTCTATCCCTCTCTCTCCATCCATCCCTCTTTCTCTCCCTGATAACACTCAGCACTCTGCCACTGAATCTAATGTAACCTGGGCATTAGCATATGAATTACCATGCAGATTGAAAAGTACACTAAGATATTTAGAAGAGAAAATGCCATATTCCCTTAGCTGTGATTAGGTCCCAGTCTGGGGAGACTGTTAGACACTTAAGGGAATGCTGTATTATCCAATAACACACCCTCCTTGATTAGATAAAACCTGAACTCATTGATTTCTATTCTGATCTGTGTGTGTGTGTGTGCGTTTGTGCCATCTACTTCCAATACCCATGCCGACACACCCAACCATTATCAGTGTCAGTCCAATAATGAAATGAGTGAATGTAATGTACTGTAGACCCAGTTATCCCAGTTTATCCCCCTCGTCTCAGGCCCTTTAGTCAACGATTTTAACCTGCAGAGAGAGAGAGAGAGAGAGAGAGAGAGAGAGAGAGAGAGAGAGAGAGAGAGAGAGAGAGAGAGAGATAGAGAGAGAGAGAGAGAGAGAGAGAGAGAGAGAGAGAGAGAGAGAGAGAGAGAGAGAGAGAGAGAGAGAGAGAGAGAGAGAGAGAGAGAGAGAGAGAGAGAGAGAGAGAGAGAGAGAGAGAGAGAGAGAGAGTGAGTGAGTTCACTAAAAGCCTGGGATTTCAAAGCAGTTGCTCACTACAATCGAGATAATGCTACGGAACACCGAGATAAGACCACAGCACAATGGAACACCTCATTCAGAATGCCAGGTTAGGAGTGGATTCTGCCAGGTTAGAGCCATGATTCTCTGTCATCTGTGGAAGAGGACTGGAAAACTCTAAACGGCAGCTGACTCAGACAGCAATGTTTTAATATCCACTTCCTACAGTGGTAGAAGGGTGAAAATCAAACGAATTAGTGTTTTTAAAGATATGTTTTCAACTACCTCATACCCTGCACGTTGACTAAGTACCAGTACTCATTGTATATAGCCTCATTATTGTTATTTACAGTGCATTCGGAATGTAATCAGACCCCTTGACTTTATCCACATTTTCTTACGTTACAGCCTTATTTTAAAATGGATTACATTTTTTTAAAATCATCATCAATCTACACACAAGTGAAAACATATTTTTAGAATTTTTTACAAATGTATTAAAATTTAAAAACAGAAATACCCGATGGAAATATTTATTCAGTCTCTTTGCTATGAGACTCAAAATTGAGCCCAAGTGCATCCTGTTTCCATTGATGAGCCTTAAGCCTTAAGCTGTTTCTACACCTTGTTTGGAGTCCCGTGGTAAATTCAATTGATTGGACACGATGTGGAAAGGCACACACCTACCTATATAAGATCCCACAGTTGACAGTACATGTCAGAGCAAAAATCAAGCATTGAAGTCGAAGGAATTGTCCGTAGAGCTCCGAGACAGGATTGTGTCGAGACACAAATCTGGGGAAGGGTACCAAAACATTTCTGGAGCATTGAAGGTCCCCAAGAACACACTGGCCTCCATCAATCTTAAATGTAAGAAGTTTGAAACCACCAAGACTCCTAGAGCTGGCTGCCTGGCCAAACTGACCAATCAGGGGAGAAGGGCCTTGGTCAGGGAGGTGACCAAGAACCCAATGGTCACTCTGACCGACCTCCAGAGTTACTCTGTAGAGATGAGGTAACCTTCCAGAAGGACAACCATCTCTGCAGCACTCCACCAATCAGGCCTTTATTGTAGAGTGGCCAGACGGAAACCACTCCTCAGTAAAAGGTACATGACAGCCCGCTTGAGTTTGCCAAACAAGATACTCTTGTCTGATGAAACCAATAATTCACTTTTTGGCCTGAATGCCAAGCGTCATGTGTGGAGCAAACCTAGCGTTATTCCTACGGTGTAGAATGGTGGGGGCAGCATTGTGCTGTGTGGATGTTTTGCAGCGGCAGGGACTGAGAGATCCTTGATATAAACCTGCTCCAGAGCACTCAGGACCTCAGGACCGCGAAGGTTCACCTTCCAACAGGACAACGACCCTCAGCACACAGCCAAGACAACGCAGGAGTGGCTTCGGGACAAGTCTCTGAATGTCCTTGAGTGGCCCAGCCAGAGCCCGGACTTGAACCCGATCTAACATCTCTGGAGAGACCTGAAAATAGCTGTGCAGCGACGCTCCCCATCCAACTTGACAGAGCTTGAGAGGATCGGCAGAGAAGAATGGGAGAAACTCCCCAAATACAGGTGTGCCAAGCTTGTAGTGTAATACACAAGAAGACTCAAGGCTGTAATCGCTGCCAACTGTGCAACAAACTATTAAGTAAAGGGTCTGAATACTTATGTAAATGTTTTATTAAAAAATATATATCAATTAGCAAAATTTCTAGAAACCGGTTTTTGCTTTGTCATTATGGGGTAGATTGATGAGGGGGGAAAAAACGATTTAATCAATTGTAGAATAAAGCTGTAACGCAACAATGTGGAAAAAGATAATGGGTCTGAATACTTTCCTAATGCACCTTATTGTGTTACTATTTTCTGTTTTTATATGATTTTTTAGCTTGTAGGTAAGCATTTCACGGTACAAATGTTGTGTTCAGCGCAACATTTTATTTTATTTATAGTGGATGTAAAATGGCACCACTTATCACACTGTAACCATGTTATTTCTCATGAGTTAACTTCCTGTCATTTGCTCACCCTCATTCAGCATTACAGTGATTTTTCTCTTTTGAGAGAGTGACTTTAATCGAATTGTTGCAGTAATTCTAGTTATTTGTGGTTTATATTTGAGTATATGTGCTTACAAAAAAAGCCTATTCCTGTTCTTTCCCTGTGAAACAAGAAACCCTCAAACTCCGATTGAACCTGTCCTGTCCTCTCTTCTCATCTCGCCCCATCCCCCTCTCTGTAGAGAGACAGAGAAAGGCAAATGGAGATGGAGAGAGAAAGCCCTCCTAGTGTGTGTGTGAGAGAGAGAGAGAGAGAGAGAGAGAGCCCTCCCTACTTTCTTTTGCATCTGCTTCTGCAATAGATTGCCATAGCCTGACATTGCTATCGGTTGCTATGGTAACACAGGGCACAGTGAAGAGTGGCTGCAAGAGAGAGAGAGATAGAGAGAGAGAGAGAGAGCGAGAGAGAGAGAGAGGTGCAGGAAAACAGTGACCCTAACACAAGGACACATTTTACACTAATACACCACAACATAATGGAATAATACAGATCCAAAAGAAAACAGCAACAACTCACACATTTTTATTGCAGCATAGTGGTTAACTGTCGATAGGTTTAGGCTACTAAATGATAATTTAATTTACCCTATACCCATCATGAGGTTGCTACAACCTAGCCTATGTATGAAACGTAGGTGCACACAGGTCGAAAGAAAATGTTGAGGTGACAGAGACACATGGACAGACATTCAATACCACCTGGCACACTCTTGCCTGCATATTTTTTATTTTTATTTAACTAGGCAAGTCAGTTAAGAACAAATTATTATTTTCAATGACGGCCTAGTGGGTTAACTGCCTGTTCAGGGGCAGAACGACAGATTTGTACCTTGTCAGCTCGGGGATTTGAACTTGCAACCTTCCGGTTACTAGTCCAACCCTGCTGCCCCGGCAGGCTACCCTGCCGCATTTATCTGATCTAGGGTGCAATGATTAGTCCAACAGTTGCAATCAAGAGTTTCTATAGGACAAATTCTTGTATATTTATCCCTGTTTCGTTCTGTTTGCTTCCTTTTTAAGAAACGTTTTTCAACAGAGTCGGCAGAATGAATACACCCCTGATCACACGCAAACACAGTTCACTTTCATAGCAGCCACGTTGTATTCATTTCCAAGCCAAACCGTAGCATAACTGCTACACACATCGTTGTCACCATATTAGCTAAAGTAATGTCATAGTCAACATAGCTAATACAATTAACGTGTTAGTAAACCCACTACAATCATGCAGTACAGTGTACAGTCAGAAAGCAGTTTAGCAGTTACACTGGCGGGCCCTGGTGGCAATAAATTAGTAAAACCAAAAGCTTACCTTGAATTGGAAAAGTTCCAGTGTTCTGTTGGATAGTAGCCACCTAGCTAACATAAAATCCCTCTTTTTGAACTGGGTGTTTGAGAAGGCTAAGCTAGCTAGCTGCATTTACTAGCTAAGTAAGTGAAAGTTTTTTTTAAAAAGCTCTCTCTCTCTCGCTCTCTCTTGATTATCCTTCAGTTTTGAATAAATGAATTTGTTAAAATCTGGTCGAGGAGTGAATTTCACAACACTGATGTTACCACAAAGACCAGGAAGGTTTTTCAATGCCTCGCAAAGAAGGGCACCTATTGGTAGAAGGTTCAAAATAAAAAAGAAGGCATTAAATATCCCTTTGAGCATGGTGAAGTTATTACACTTTGGATGGTGTATCAATACTCCCAGTCACTACAAATATACAGGCTTACTTTCTAACTAGTTAAAACAATTCTAGATGGCTGTGGAGTGAGTTTACAACACGTTCTTATCTCTGTTGCACAATACCCAGGTTAACATGCTATAGGATGCAGGGTTGGGGAGTAACGGATTACATGTAATATGAAAGGGATTACAAAAAAACGGTAACTGTAATCAAATATGTTACCAGCAAAAATATTGTAATCAGATTACAGATACTTTTGAAAAACTAGATGATTACTACGAGGATTACTTTTAAATTCAGAAAGGATGTCCTCTGTTTTCACAATGACATTCAAATCAGCATTGAAGAAATGCACAAGTTTAAGTTTGTTCCACCAGAGCGAGACTGATCACAAGTCAGAGACCACTATGATGTCAGAGACCACTATGATGACACACCAAATGGGTTTGATGGATCACAGGGAAAGAGCAGGAATAGGCTTTTGTAGGTTACAGTCCAAGCTATGTCTTCCAATAGTACGACTGCTGTCGGCATCCAAAGATTATCCAACTTGAATAAATGGTTGGAGGTAAGGATGACAGAAGTGGTTATGATCCGACCGCATTCTGTCCCCTATCAACAATTTTAAACTTTTGGTGCCGGAGAGAGAATGGCATAAGAAAGTAATCAAGACGACTAGCTTGATTAAGCCTCCGCCATGTATATCTCACTAGGTCAGGGTATTTAAGTCTCCATATATCCACTAATTCCAATATATCCATGACATTCATGATTTCCTTAAGTGCCTGAGGGTGATAGTTTGTAGTGTGATTTCCTTTACGGTCCATAGAAATATTTCTAATCGTATTAAAATCCCCCATCACGATAATAGAGTCTAGTGTTGCTTCTAGAGTTGATCAATTCTTATATATATTTTCAAAGTAGCTTGGATCATCATTGTTTGGACCCTATTGGTTAATAAGCCGTATCTGTTTATGGTCCAATAACATATTTAAAATAATCCATCTACCTTGATGATCTGTTTGGACAATTTGCACATTTGGATCAAAATGATTGTTCATTAATATCATCACCTGTTTTGAATTTCTTTGCCCATGGGATAAATATATTTCCCCCCCCCCCCCAGTCCTTTTTCCACAAAACCTTCCACAAAATCTAAAATTGTTGAATAAGTTTCCTGTAAACAATAGATATTATATTCCTTCTCTTTTAGACAGGGAAATACTGATAGTCTTTTCTTATTATCCGCTAAGCAATCACAATTGTAACTGGCTATACTTATTTCACCACTTACCATAATGAGACACAACTTTCAATTCTATTTATCAAAATATATGTTTGTAAACGTACCATTGTTATACCAATTTGGCTAATCTATACTTCCATATTTTCACGTCCTTTTCTTGAAGATCAAGGGGTATAATATTTATTGGAAACACTGGAATTCTGATAGACTTTGGTTTTTAATGTAAAGATATAATTTAATCGTATTATTATGTGTAGTAGAAAGTGATGGGTTAGAAGAAGTCTACATAACCAACCCATAAAGTCAAATTTAACATCCATACATGGCCAGCTATGTAAACTTTAACAGGGATTTATCCTGCAATAGATGTCATTCAATTGGTAACATACATTTTTGCCTTCTTCTAATGCCTCTTAAGGGGAAAGTCATCTAAAATTAATGGAATGGAATCAGATTACGTTACTGAATTTGGGTAATCCAAAAGTTACGTTACTGATTAACTAGTAACTGTAACTAGTAACTGTAACGGATTACATTTGTAAAGTAACCTACCTCTGTAAAACTGCCTTTCTGTAAAACTGCCTTGTACACAAATATAAACCAGTGTTGGGACATTCTAGCGGTCAGAGAAGGCATGCCTACATTTTGATATAAAATGCAATGGTGGGTGTGAAATGGCTGAGCCTTACACAGTAAACATGCCGATCATAGGCCTTTGTGGTTTTGTATATATCAGACACGTTCTCAGACTAATAGAGAAAGCTTTGGACAGTACTCTCAAGAGACACAGTTGGGCACATTCTAAAAAAAATACAGACTCCATTTCAAGAAGAGCTGCCCATTGGACCATTGAAGGTAGACGAAAGAGGGGGAGGCCCAAGACACAGTGGCAGTCTGAGCTCCAACATCATGGTGCACAATGGAGAAGATGCTGAGCTCCAACAGAAGTGGAGAGCCTTCTGTTGCTGCTGCCCTCTTCACGCCACAGGCCAATACTTCCTAAACAACCAACCCTGTTTGTGTTGAATGGAGTCCTACCTTCTTACTTTAAATGGAGGCATTAGCTTGTTTTGTAGCATTTTTTCATAAAGATAAGTAATGCAGCTATTGATACTGGTAGACCTAGTCCCGCCGAACCCATCTACTCATTGTTTTTACAAGCATATACCCACACTGGTATATTGAAAGGTGAATGAGGTCCACACTCCAGTCCAGTTATGGCGGTAATATACCTTAAACTTGGTTGCCAACCGCCATATAAAATCCTCAGAAGAAGAACAATGAACACAGGGAGACCAATCAAAGAAAGGAGGGATCACTGCTGTTACCAAGAGTATCTTGATTTTGCAAGAAGTTAACCCTGATCTCCACATTCCCAGAACGGGCCACCCATACGAAAAGACATGCATGACTAAGCTGCTTTAGATAAAATGATGTGTGTATGACATTTCACTGTCACTCTCATTACATCATGGAATCCCACAGCTGGTTACCGTAGAAACCATGTCACTGTCACGTCATTACACCCTTCAGGAGGGAGGGATGGAACAAATACTTGAACATACACATCTATTTATGTCTCTTTTTTTCCATTCTTCCCTAAACAATTCTATAGCAGGTCCAATAGCCCTGTCCCTATTTCACATTGAAAACCAATCACCTGTTGTGATATAACTCCTGACCTAGGACCATTGATAGCCAAAAGTGGTCTATAAACTCTCCTAGACCTATCGTCGATAGCCAGTAGTGTTGTGCGATATATATACTGCCGTTGGCCCAGATCTGGAGAGGGATCTCAAAGATCAATAACCTGCCTAATGATGGGGCTTAATTAGTGAGTTGTTGCAGTATGTGTGTGTGTGTTTGTTTGTCTGTGTGTGTGTTTGTGTGTCTGTGTGTGTGTGCGTGTGTGTGTGCGTGTGTGTGTGTGTGTGTGTGTGTGTGTGTGTGTCTGTTTGTGTGTGTCTGTGTGTGTCTGTGTGTGTGTGCTTCTGTGTGTGTGTTTGTGTGAGTTTGTCAGTCTGTGTGCGTGTGTGTGTGTGTGTGTTTGTGTGTGTGTGTGTGTGTGTTTGTGTATGTGTGTCTTTGTGTGTGTGTGTTTGTGTCTGTGTGTGTGTGTCGGTGTGTTTGTTTGCGTCTGTGTGTGTGTGTGTGTGTGTGTGTGTGTGTGTGTGTGTGTGTGTGTGTGTTTGTGTGAGTTTGTCAGTCTGTGTGCGTGTGTGTGTGTGTGTGTGTTTGTGTGTGTGTGTGTGTGTTTGTGTATGTGTGTCTTTGTGTGTGTGTGTTTGTGTCTGTGTGTGTGTGTGTCTGTGTGTTTGTTTGCGTCTGTGTGTGTGTGTGTGTGTTTGTGTGCATGTTTGTGTTTGTGTCTGTGTGTGTTTGTGCCTGTGTGAGTCTGTGTGTGCTTGTGTGTGTGTATTTGTCTGTGTGTGCTTGTGTGTGTGTATGTGTCTGTGTGTGTGTGTGTGTGTGTTTGGGTTTGTGTGTGTTTGTGTGTTTGTGCCTGTGTGTGTTTGTGTGTTTGTGCCTGTTTTTGCCTGTGTGTGTTTGTGTGCGTCTGTGTGTGTGTGTGTGTGTGTGCGTGTGCGTGTGATTAATCATCAGTAGGCTTCAATGAGCTACACTGAACAGAAATATAAACGCAACATGTAATGTGTTGGTCCCATGTTTCATGAGCTGAAATAATAGATCCCGGAAATTTGCACATATGCACAAAAAGCTAGTCCCATCTGACATGTGTGGCATATCAAGAAGCTGATTAAACAGCATGATCACTACATAAAAGGCTACTCTAAAATGTGCATTTTTGTCACACAACACAATGCCACAGATGTCTCAAGTTTTGAGAGAGCATGCAATTGGAAAGCTGACCACAGGAATGTCCATCAGAGCTGTTGCCAGAGAATTTAACCACCTCCAATGTCATTTTGGAGAATTTGGCAGTACATCCAACTGGCTTCACAACAGCAGACAACAGCAGACCACATCCGACTTCTTTACCTGCGGGATCATCTGAGACCAGCCACCCGGGCAGCTGATGAAACTGTTGGTTTGCACAACTGAAGACTTTCTGCTCAAACTGTCAGAAACCATCTCAGGGAAGCTCATCTACGTGCTCGTAGACCTCACCTGGGTCTTGACCTGACTGCAGCTCGGCATCATAACCGACTTCAGGGGGAAATGCTCACCTACGATGGCCACTGGCACGCTGGAGAAGTGTGCTCTTCACGGATGAATCCCGGTTTCAACTGTACCATTTCAACTTTACTGGGCAGATGGCATATGTATGGCGTCATTTGGGTGAGCGGTTTGCCTATGTCAATGTTGTGAACAGAGTGCCCCATGGTGGCAGTGGGGTTATGGTATGGGCAGGCATAAGCTATGGTCAACGAACACAATTGCATTTTATCGATGGCAATCTGAATGCCACGACTTCCGCCGAAGTCGGGTCCTCTCCTTGTTCGGGTCTTCTAGCCATCGTCGATCCATTTTTCATTTTCCATTTGTTTTGTCTTGTTTTTCCACACGCCTGGTTTCAATCCCCTCATTTACTTGTTGTGTATTTAACCCTCTGTTCCCCCCCCCCCCCCCCCCCCCCCCCCCCCATGGGATTGTTTATTGTAGTGCTTGTGCACGTTCTCCGGGAGAGCACGACGGGATGTTTTGGGTCCATTCATTCTTGTTGTTCTGATGCCGTTGGTTTTGCTTAATAAATCTCTGGTTATTACCACGTTTTGCTCTCCTGCGCCTGACTTCTCTGCCGCCCATTACGCATCCCGCTACACTGAATGTACAGAGATACCGTGACGAGATCCTTAGGCCCATTGTCGTACCATTCATCCATCGCCACCACTACATTTTTTAGCATGATAATGCACGGCCCCATGTCACAAGGATCTGTACACAATTCCTGGAAGTTGAAAATGTTGCAGTTCTTCAATGGCCTGCATACTCCCCAGACATGTCACCCATTGAGCATGTTTGGGATGCTCCAGATCTAAGTGTACGATATCATGCTCCAGTTCCCGCCAATAACCAGCACAGCCATTGAAGAGGAGTGGGACAACATTCCACAGGTCACAATCAACAGCCTGATCAACTCTATGCGAAGGCGATGTGTCACACTGGTGGTCACAGCAAATGGTGGTCACAGCAGGTACTGACTGATTTTCTGATCCACAGTCCAACCTTTTTTTTAAGGTACTGTATCTGTGACCAACAGATGCATATCCGTATTCCCAGTCATGTGAAATCCGTAAATTAGGGCCAAATGAATTTATTTAAATTGACAGATTTTCTTATATGAACTCTAAAATCTTTGAAATTGTTGCATGTTGCGTTTATATTTTTGTTTCAGTGTAGTTCGAAAGGCTTGTGAACCATCACATATCCTCTGTTCCATCATCCAATCTGAGGGTACCTTCTCCTAGGGGGATCAACACCAATACACCCCACAATTTCCTGTAATCTCCCCTCCCCCTACATCATTCCCCTGCAATCTGGTGTCACTCTGATTGCTTTCGCTCATTTATCTCTCTTCAGTTTACAATGTGTATGTGTGCATGCATCCAATAACTGCTTATTAACTTAGCAACGAATCTATGTACCTTTCAATGTTCCTTACTGTCTCTCCAATGACTGTTTCTGAGGGAGGGTGGGGAAGGGAGGTAGGGAGGAGAGTGGAGGAGAGAGGAGGAGGGGGGACATGATAGGGGGAGGGAGGAGAGAGGAGAGGGGAACATGATAGGGTGAGGGAGGAGGGGGTACATGATAGGGGGATGGAGGACATGATAGTGGGAGGGAGGTAGGAGGAGGGGGGACATGATAGGGGAGGGAGGAGGGGGGACATGATAGGGGGATGGAGGAAATGATAGTGGGAAGGAGGAAGGAGGAGGGGGGGAGGAAGGGGGGGGGCATGATAGGGAGGAAGGGCAACACGATTGGGAGGAGGGAGGAACATGATAGGGAGGAGGGGAGAGACGTGATAGGGAGGAAGGGCGACACGATTGGGAGGAGGGAGGAACATGATAGGGAGGAGGGGAGAGACATGATAGGGAGGAAGGGCGACACGATTGGGAGGAGGGAGGAACACGATTGAGAGGAAGGAGGAGGGGGGGAGGAAGGGGGGGGGCATGATAGGGAGGAAGGGCAACACGATTGGGAGGAGGGAGGAACATGATAGGGAGGAGGGGAGAGACATGATAGGGAGGAAGGGCGACACGATTGGGAGGAGGGAGGAACACGATTGAGAGGAGGGAGGAACATGATAGGGAGGAGGGGAGAGACATGATAGGGAGGAGGGACGATCATGATAGGGAGGAGGGAGGAACATGATAGGGAGGAAGGGCGACACGATTGGGAGGAGGGAGGAACATGATAGGGAGGAGGGAGGAACATGATAGGGAGGAAGGGCGACACGATTAGGAGGAGGGAGGAACATGATAGGGAGGAGGGGAGAGACATGATAGGGAGAAGGGACAATAATGATAGGGAGGAGGGGAGAGACATGATAGGGAGGAACATGATAGGGAGGAGGGGAGAGACATGATAGGGAGGAGGGGAGAGACATGATAGGGGGAAGGGAGGAACATGATAGGGAGGAGGGGAGAGACATGATAGGGAGGAGGGGGAGACATGATAGGGAGGATGGAGGAACATGATAGGGAGGAGGGGAGAGACATGATAGGGAGGAGGGAGGAACATGATAGGGAGGAGGGAGGAACATGATAGGGAGGAGGGGAGAGACATGATAGGGAGGAGGGAGGAACATGATAGGGAGGAGGGAGGAACATGATAGGGAGGAGGGGAGAGACATGATAGAGAGGAGGGAGGAACATGATAGGGAGGAGGGGAGAGACATGATAGGGAGGAGGGAGGAACATGATAGGGAGGAGAGGAGAGACATGATAGGGAGGAGAGGAGAGACATGATAGGGAGGAGAGGAGAGACATGATAGGGAGGAGGGGAATTACTGAAGTGAATCAACATGATGTGAACATAAATATTGAGCTCTTATAGACGGGTTGGTTGTTTAGCAACTATGAGGCAAAAACTATACTTAGTCTCTAAATGTTTATTAAAAACAGAAATACATTTGCACAATGAGCACTTGTCTTTCAAATATATACTGTAGTTACAGTTGTTGGTTAGCTAACTAGTGAATATTTGCCATATTAGCTAAGACATGACATCAGTCAAAGCAACTCCAAACAAGACATTTACATTTCCATTTGAGTAATTTAACAGACGCTGTTATCCAGAGTGACTTACAGTTAGTGCATTCATCTTAAGATAGCTAGGTGAGACAACACATATCACAATTGTATCAAGTACATTTTCGCTCAACAAATTATTTATCAGCAAAGTCAGTGCTATTAGGAAAAGAGAAGTGAGAGTAATTTATTAAGAAACTCTACAAAAAGGCAGTGTTTCAGACGTTTTTGAAAGATGGGCAGGGACCAGGCTCTTGAAGATGATCCTAGCTTCGACTTGAAGTCTGTGGCGTGTGAGTGGGAGTGGGAGTGGGAGTGGGAGTGGGGTGACATGGGAGAACTTAGAGCGCTTGAACAGCAGGCAGGCTGCTGCATTCTGAATAAGTTGCAGGTGTTTGATGGCACAAGCAGGGAGCCCAGCCAACAGAGAGTTGTGCAGATGAGAGATGACAAGTCCCTAGATGAGAACCTACACAGCTTCCTGTGTGAGGAAATAATGGCGCCGGAGGGGATGGCTGCCCCTAACCAACTGTGCTATTTTGTTTGTTTTTTCACCTTGCTTGTAGTTTGTAACTTATTTTGTACATAAAGTTGCTACTTCCGTCTCTTATGACTGAAAAGTGCTTTTGGACATCAGAACAGCGATTACTCACCTCGAGCTGGATGAAGAGTTTTTCTTTAATGAGTCTGATGCGAAGGATACACTGCTATCCGGAGAACAGGCCCAAATCCCTGTCATTCGCATGAAGAAAAGGCAGAGATACCGAGGGAGAAGGTTGGGGTGCCTTGCGAGGATACAGAGGTTAGTGAGTAAATCACCATTACAATCGGTTCTACTGGCCAACGTGCAATCACTGGAAAACAAACTGGATGATCTACAGTCGAGACTATTCTATCAACGGGACATTAAAAACTGTAATATGTTTCACAGATTCGTGTCAGAACGACGACATGTATAATATAGAGCTGGCTGGGTTTTCCGTGCATCGGCAGGACAGAGCAGCTATGTCTGGTAAAACGAGGGGTGGAGGTGTGCGTCTATTTGTCAATAACTACTGGTGCACGATATCTAATATTAAAGAAGTGTTGAGGTATTGCTCGCCTGAGGTAAAGTAGCTTATGATAAGTTGTAGACCCCACTATCAACCATGAGAGTTCTCATATATATTATTCGTAGCCGTTTAATTACCACCACAAACCGATGCTGGCACTAAGACTGCACTCAACAAGCTGTATAAGGCCATAAGAAAACAAGAAAATGCTCATCCAGAATCGGTGCTCCTAGTGGCCGGGAACTTTAATGCAGGCAAACTGAAATCCGTTTTACCTCATTTCTACCAGCATCTCACATGGGCAACCAGAGGAGAAAAAACTCTAGAGCACCTTTACTCCACACTCAGAGACGCATACAAAGCTTTCCCTCGCCCTCCATTTGGCAAATCTGACTATAATTCTATCCTCCTAGTTCCTGTTTACAAGCAAAAACTACTAGTGTACTAGTGACTCACTCAATATGGAAGTGACACAGATGACGGAGATGCTACGCCACAGGACTGTTTTGCTAGCACAGACTGGAATTTGTTCCGTGATCCATCCAATGGCATTGAGGAGTATATCACCTCAGTCACTGGCTTCAACAATAAGTGCATTGACGACGTCGTCCCCACGGTGACAGTATGTACATATCTGGGACACTAATCTGGACGCTTATAAGAAATCCCATTATGCCCTTAGACGAACCATCGAACGGCCAAAGCGTCAGTACAGGACTAAGATTGAATCATACTACACTAACTCTGACGCTCGTTGGATGTGGCAGGGCTTGAAAACTATTACAGACTACAAAGGGAAACACAGCCAGGAGCTGCCCAGTGACGCGAGCCTACCAGACGAGCTAAATGCCTTTTCTGCTCGCTTTGAAGCAAGCAACACTGAAGCATGCATGAGAGCACCAGCTGTTCCGGACGACTGTGTGATCACACTCTTCATAGCCGATGTGAGCAAGACCTTAAAACAGGTCAACATTCACAAGGCCGCGGGGCCAGACAGATTACCAGGACGTGGATTCAGAGCATTCGCGGACCCACTGGTAAGTGTCTTCACTGACATTTTCAACCTCTCCCTGACTGAATCTGTAATACCCACATGCTTCAAGCATGCCCAAGAATGCGAAGGTAACCTGCCTAAATTACTACTGCATCGTAGCACTCACATTGGTAGCCATGAAGTGCTTTGAAAGGCAGGTCAATTTGCATACCGCCACAAAAGATCCACAGATGACGCAATCACAGTCAAAATCCACAGTGCCCTTTCCCACCTGGACAAAAGGAACACCTATGTGAGAATGCTGCTCATTGACTACAGCCTTCAACACCATAGTGCACACAAAGCTCATTACTAAGCTAATGACCCTGGGACTAAACACATCCTTCTGCAATTGGATTCTGGACTTCCTGACGGGCCACCCTCAAGTGGTAAGGGTAGGTAACAACTCATCTACCACACTGATCCTCAACACCGAGGACCCTCAGGGGTGCGTGCTTAGTCCCCTCCTGTACTCCTTGTTCAACCACGACTACGTGGCCAAGCACGACACCAACACCATCATTAAGTTTTCTGACGACACAACAGTGGTAGGCCTGATCACGGACAACGATGAGACAGCCTATAGGGAGGAGGTCAGAGACCTGGCACTGTGGTTTCAGGACAACAACCTCTACCTCAATGTGAGCAAGACAAAGGAGATGATTGTGGACTACAGGAGGTGGGCGGCCAAACAGGCCCCAATTAACATTGACAGGGCTGTAGTAGAGCGGTTCGAGAGTTTCAAGTTCCGTGGTGTCCACATCACTAACAAACTATCATGGTCCAAGCATACCAGAACAGTTGTGAAGAGCACACAACAACACATTTTCCCCCTCAGGAGACTGAAAAGATTTGGCATGGGTCCCCAGATCCTCAAAAAGTTCAACAGCTGCACCATCGAGAGCATTCTGACCGGTTGCATCACTGCCTTATATGGCAACTGCTCGGCATCCAACCGTAAGGCGCTACAGAGGGTAGTGCGTACGGCCCAATACATCACCGGGGCAAAGCTTCCTACCATCCAGGACCTACAGTTGAAGTCGAAAGTTAGGTTGGAGTCATTAAACCTCGTTTTTCAACCACTCCACAAATTTCTTGTTAACAAACTATAATTTTGTCAAGTCGATTAGGACATCTACTTTGTGCATGACACAAGTCATTTTTCCAACAATTGTTTACAGACAGATTATTTCACTATTTCACTATATCACAATTCCAGTGGGTCAGAAGTTTACACACACTAAGTTAACTGTGCATTTAAACAGCTTGAATAATTCCAGAAAAGGATGTCATGGCTTTATTATTTGATTTAGATTTTATTAGGATCTCTTTTAGTCCCCATTTGGACTAATCTTCCAAGAGTCCTTAACATTAAAATACAATTTATAATACAAACACACTTTCACATATAACACACTATTACAAACATACATAATACACTAGCATAATGACCCAATAAATACTCAATCTAAAAAAATATTGATTCTTCATCTACTATAGTCCCACAACATTTCTATATACTATATTTAAAAAAAATAATAATAATGTTTAAACGTATATATTGAAAGGTTTCTAACTGTTTGGCCATAATGACCATCATTATGTTTGGGGGAGAAAGGGGGAGGCTTGCAAGCCAAAGAACACCATCCCAACCGAGAAGCACGGGGGTGGCAGAATCATGTTCTGGGGGTGCTTTGCTGCAGGAGGGACTGATGCTCTTCACAAAATAGATGGCTTCATGAGGAAGGAAGGAAGGAAGGAAGGAAGGAAGGAAGGAAGGAAGGAAGGAAGGAAGGAAGGAAGGAAGGAAGGAAGGAAGGAAGGAAGGAAAATGATGTGGATATATTGAAGCAACATCTCAAGACATCAGTCAGGAAGTTAAAGCTTGGTCAAAAATGGGTCTTCCAAATGGACAATGACCCCAAGCATACTTCCAAAGTTGTGGCAAAATGGCTTAAGGACAACAAAGTCAAGATATTGGAGTGGCCATCACAAAGCCCTGACCTCAATCCTATAGAAAACATGTGGGCAGACCTGAAAAAGTGTGTGCAAGCAAGGAGGCCTACAAACCTGACTCAGTTACACCAGCTCTGTCAGGAGGAATGGTCCAAGATTCACCCAACTTATTGTGGGAAGCTTGTGGAAGGCTACTCGAAATGTTTGACCCAAGTTAAACAATTTAAAGGCAATGCTCCCAAACACTAACTGAGTGTACGTAAACTTCTGACTCACTGGGAATGTGATGAAAGAAATTAAAACTGAAATAAATTATTCTCTCTACTATTGTTCTGACATTTCAACATCTTAAAATAAAGTGGTGATCCTAACTGACCTAAGACAGGGAATTTTTATTGGGATTAAATGTCAGGAATTGTGAAAAAGTGAGTTTAAATGTTTTTGGCTAGTGTTTGTCAACTTCCAACTGTAACTGTATAAGCTGGAAGTGGTCGCTTAAATATTATTGTCCATTAGTTTACTCCAATTTGGTGGAAGGGTGGTATGGTTAGGGGAATATAATAAAATAATATTCACTGCTCAAAAAAATAAAGGGAACACTTAAACAACACAATGTAACTCCAAGTCAATCACACTTCTGTGAAATCAAACTGTCCACTCAGGAAGCAACACTGATTGACAATACATTTCACATGCTGTTGTGCAAATGGAATAGACAACAGGTGGAAATTATAGGCAATTAGCAAGACACCCCCAATAAAGGAGTGGTTCTGCAGGTGGTAACCACAGACCACTTCTCAGTTCCTATGCTTCCTGGCTGATGTTTTGGTCACTTTTGAATGCTGGCGGTGCTTTCACTCTAGTGGTAGCATGAGACGGAGTCTACAACCCACACAAGTGGCTCAGGTAGTGCAGCTCATCCAGGATGGCACATCAATGCGAGCTGTGGCAAGAAGGTTTGCTGTGTCTGTCAGCGTAGTGTCCAGAGCATGGAGGCGCTACCAGGAGACAGGCCAGTACATCAGGAGACGTGGAGGAGGCCATAGGAGGGCAACAACCCAGCAGCAGGACCGCTACCTCCACCTTTGTGCAAGGAGTAGAAGGAGAAGCACTGCCAGAGCCCTGCAAAATGACCTCCAGCAGGCCACAAATGTGCATGTGTCTGCTCAAACGGTCAGAAACAGACTCCATGAGGGTGGTATGTGGGCCCGACGTCCACAGGTGGGGGTTGTGCTTACAGCCCAACACCGTGCAGGACGTTTGGCATTTGCCAGAGAACTTTTATATTTTCAGGTCTCTCCAGAGATGTTAGATTGGGTTCAAGTCCGGGCTCTTGCTGGGCCACTCAAGAACATTCAGAGACTTGTCCCGAAGTCACTCCTGCGTTGTCTTGGCTTTGTTCTTAGGGTCGTTGTCCTGTTGAAAGGTGAATCTTTGCCCCAGTCTAAGGTCCTGACCACTCTGGAGCAGGTTTTCACGTAGGGAGGAACGGTGGGAGGAAGACTAGTCAAGAGACTAGTCAGGATCAATGGCCAAAAAGCTTTATATATATATATATACAGTACCAGTCAAACGTTATATATATACAGTACCAGTCAAACGTTATATATATATATATATATACAGTACCAGTCAAACGTTATATATATATATATACAGTACCAGTCAAACGTTATATATATACAGTACCAGTCAAACGTTATATATATACAGTACCAGTCAAAAGTTATATACATACAGTACCAGTCAAACGTTATATATATACAGTACCAGTCAAACGTTATATACATACAGTACCAGTCAAACGTTATATATATATATATATATATACAGTACCAGTCAAACGTTATATACATACAGTACCAGTCAAACGTTATATATATACAGTACCAGTCAAACGTTATATATATACAGTACCAGTCAAACGTTATATACATACAGTACCAGTCAAACGTTATAAATATACAGTACCAGTCAAACGTTATATATATACAGTACCAGTCAAACGTTATATATATACAGTACCAGTCAAACGTTATATATATACAGTACCAGTCAAACGTTATATATATACAGTACCAGTCAAACGTTATATATATACAGTACCAGTCAAACGTTATATATATACAGTACCAGTCAAACGTTATATATTTACAATACCAGTCAAACGTTATATACATACAGTACCAGTCAAACGTTATATATATACAGTACCAGTCAAACGTTATATATATATATATATATATATATATATATATATATATATATATATATATATATATATATATATACAGTACCAGTCAAACGTTATATATATATATATACAGTACCAGTCAAACGTTATATATATACAGTACCAGTCAAACGTTATATACATACAGTACCAGTCAAACGTTATATATATACAGTACCAGTCAAACGTTATATATATACAGTACCAGTCAAACGTTATATATATACAGTACCAGTCAAACGTTATATATATACAGTACCAGTCAAACGTTATATATATACAGTACCAGTCAAACGTTATATATATACAGTACCAGTCAAACGTTATATATATACAGTACCAGTCAAACGTTATATATATACAGTACCAGTCAAACGTTATATATATACAGTACCAGTCAAACGTTATATATATACAGTACCAGTCAAACGTTATATATATATACAGTACCAGTCAAATGTTATATATATATATATATATATATATACAGTACCAGTCAAACGTTATATATATACAGTACCAGTCAAACGTTATATACATACAGTACCAGTCAAACGTTATATATATACAGTACCAGTCAAACGTTATAAATATACAGTACCAGTCAAACGTTATATATATACAGTACCAGTCAAACGTTATATACATACAGTACCAGTCAAACGTTATATACATACAGTACCAGTCAAACGTTATATATATACAGTACCAGTCAAACGTTATATATATACAGTACCAGTCAAACGTTATATATATACAGTACCAGTCAAACGTTATATATATACAGTACCAGTCAAACGTTATATATATACAGTACCAGTCAAACGTTATATATATACAGTACCAGTCAAACGTTATATATATACAGTACCAGTCAAACGTTATATATATACAGTACCAGTCAAACGTTATATATATACAGTACCAGTCAAACGTTATATATATACAGTACCAGTCAAACGTTATATATATACAGTACCAGTCAAATGTTATATATATACAGTACCAGTCAAACGTTATATATATACAGTACCAGTCAAACGTTATATATATACAGTACCAGTCAAACGTTATATATATACAGTACCAGTCAAACGTTATATATATACAGTACCAGTCAAATGTTATATATATACAGTACCAGTCAAACGTTATATATATATATACAGTACCAGTCAAATGTTATATATATACAGTACCAGTCAAACGTTATATATATACAGTACCAGTCAAACGTTATATATATACAGTACCAGTCAAACGTTATATATATACAGTACCAGTCAAACGTTATATATATACAGTACCAGTCAAACGTTATATATATACAGTACCAGTCAAACGTTATATATATACAGTACCAGTCAAACGTTATATACATACAGTACCAGTCAAACGTTATATATATATATACAGTACCAGTCAAATGTTATATATATATATATATATATATATATATATATATATATATATATACATTACTAGTCAAACGTTATATATATACAGTACCGGTCAAACGTTTTATATATACAGTACCAGTCAAACTTTATATATATACAGTACCAGTCAAACGTTATATATATACAGTACCAGTCAAACGTTATATATATATATATATATACAGTACCAGTCAAACGTTATATATATATATATATACAGTACCAGTCAAACGTTATATATATACAGTACCAGTCAAACGTTATATATATACAGTACCAGTCAAAAGTTATATACATACAGTACCAGTCAAACGTTATATATATACAGTACCAGTCAAACGTTATATATATATATATATATATACAGTACCAGTCAAACGTTATATACATACAGTACCAGTCAAACGTTATATATATACAGTACCAGTCAAACGTTATATATATACAGTACCAGTCAAACGTTATATACATACAGTACCAGTCAAACGTTATAAATATACAGTACCAGTCAAACGTTATATATATACAGTACCAGTCAAACGTTATATATATACAGTACCAGTCAAACGTTATATATATACAGTACCAGTCAAACGTTATATATATACAGTACCAGTCAAATGTTATATATATACAGTACCAGTCAAACGTTATATATATACAGTACCAGTCAAACGTTATATATTTACAACACCAGTCAAACGTTATATACATACAGTACCAGTCAAACGTTATATATATACAGTACCAGTCAAACGTTATATATATACAGTACCAGTCAAACGTTATATATATACAGTACCAGTCAAACGTTATATATATACAGTACCAGTCAAACGTTATATATTTACAATACCAGTCAAACGTTATATATATACAGTTCCAGTCAAACGTTATATATATACAGTACCAGTCAAACGTTATATATATATATATATATATATATATATATATATATATATATATATATACAGTACCAGTCAAACGTTATATATATATATATACAGTACCAGTCAAACGTTATATACATACAGTACCAGTCAAACGTTATATATATACAGTACCAGTCAAACGTTATATACATACAGTACCAGTCAAACGTTATATATATACAGTACCAGTCAAACGTTATAAATATACAGTACCAGTCAAACGTTATATATATACAGTACCAGTCAAACGTTATATACATACAGTACCAGTCAAACGTTATATACATACAGTACCAGTCAAACGTTATATATATACAGTACCAGTCAAACGTTATATATATACAGTACCAGTCAAACGTTATATATATACAGTACCAGTCAAACGTTATATATATACAGTACCAGTCAAACGTTATATATATACAGTACCAGTCAAACGTTATATATATACAGTACCAGTCAAACGTTATATATATACAGTACCAGTCAAACGTTATATATATACAGTACCAGTCAAACGTTATATATATACAGTACCAGTCAAACGTTATATATATACAGTACCAGTCAAACGTTATATATATACAGTACCAGTCAAACGTTATATATATACAGTACCAGTCAAATGTTATATATATATATATATATACTGTACCAGTCAAACGTTATATATATACAGTACCAGTCAAACGTTATATACATACAGTACCAGTCAAACGTTATATATATACAGTACCAGTCAAACGTTATAAATATACAGTACCAGTCAAACGTTATATATATACAGTACCAGTCAAACGTTATATACATACAGTACCAGTCAAACGTTATATACATACAGTACCAGTCAAACGTTATATATATACAGTACCAGTCAAACGTTATATATATACAGTACCAGTCAAACGTTATATATATACAGTACCAGTCAAACGTTATATATATACAGTACCAGTCAAACGTTATATATATACAGTACCAGTCAAACGTTATATATATACAGTACCAGTCAAACGTTATATATATACAGTACCAGTCAAACGTTATATATATACAGTACCAGTCAAACGTTATATATATACAGTACCAGTCAAACGTTATATATATACAGTACCAGTCAAACGTTATATATATACAGTACCAGTCAAACGTTATATATATACAGTACCAGTCAAATGTTATATATATACAGTACCAGTCAAACGTTATATATATACAGTACCAGTCAAACGTTATATATATACAGTACCAGTCAAACGTTATATATATACAGTACCAGTCAAACGTTATATATATACAGTACCAGTCAAATGTTATATATATACAGTACCAGTCAAACGTTATATATATATATACAGTACCAGTCAAATGTTATATATATACAGTACCAGTCCAACGTTATATATATACAGTACCAGTCAAACGTTATATATATACAGTACCAGTCAAACGTTATATATATACAGTACCAGTCAAACGTTATATATATACAGTACCAGTCAAACGTTATATATATATACAGTACCAGTC
Source organism: Oncorhynchus mykiss (assembly GCF_057628025.1). NCBI lineage: Eukaryota > Metazoa > Chordata > Actinopteri > Salmoniformes > Salmonidae > Oncorhynchus > Oncorhynchus mykiss. Next base: position 79,635,215 of record NC_143029.1, read on the forward strand.
AAACGTTATATATATACAGTACCAGTCAAACGTTATATACATACAGTACCAGTCAAACGTTATATATATACAGTACCAGTCAAACGTTATATATATACAGTACCAGTCAAACGTTATATATATACAGTACCAGTCAAACGTTATATATATACAGTACCAGTCAAACGTTATATATATATATATATATACAGTACCAGTCAAATGTTATATATATACAGTACCAGTCAAACGTTATATATATACAGTACCAGTCAAACGTTATATATATACAGTACCAGTCAAACGTTATATATATATATATACAGTACCAGTCAAACGTTATATATATACAGTACCAGTCAAACGTTATATATATACAGTACCAGTCAAACGTTATATATATATATATATATACAGTACCAGTCAAACGTTATATATATACAGTACCAGTCAAACGTTATATATATACAGTACCAGTCAAACGTTATATATATATATATACAGTACCAGTCAAACGTTATATATATACAGTACCAGTCAAACGTTATATATATACAGTACCAGTCAAACGTTATATATATATATATACAGTACCAGTCAAACGTTATATATATATATATATACAGTACCAGTCAAACGTTTGGAAACCCCTTTTAGTTTTTCTTGATTTTTACTATTTTCTACATTGTAGAATAATAGTGAAGACATCAAAACTATGAAATAACACATATGGAATCATGTAGTAACCAAAAAGTGTTAAACAAATCAAAATATAGCCACCCTTTGCCTTGATGACAGCTTTGCACACACTATTGTGTGTGCAAAGTGAGTGAGAAAAAAAACTCAATTCAATCTATTTTAAATTCAGGCTGAAACACAACAAAATGTGGAAAACGTCAAGGAGTGTGAATACTTTCCGAAGGCACTGTATATCCCTCAATTATTATCCCCAGACAAAGAGAAGTTGTTATTTTCATAGCACTGAATCCTTGGTACAGGCGTGAAACAGCAGTGGGTGAGACCTGTTGTAGAGTAAGTGGAGCTGTAGCTTTGTGCAGGGCTGGGGTCAAGTTCATTACAGTTAGAGAAAAATCATTCATCAAATTAAATGGCTCTACTATTTTCCCCCGATAAAGTTTTTCATAAAGAATTTCAATAAAATTCTTGAATTGACTGAGTTGAAATGGAGCTGAGCCCAACCCTGCGCCTGATACCTTAGCTAAAAGAGTGTCAGCCAATCTCTCTCATTATTTATGTGTGGCAGTAAGTCAGCTCTTGTTTTATACAGAGCAATCTGTTGATTGATGCATTGCTGGGTGGATGCCCACATTTCACTGTTTCACCCCTGCAGTGTGTGTGTGTGTGTGTGTGTGTGTGTGTGTGTGTGTGCGTGCGTGCGTGCGTGCATGCGTGCGTGCGTGCGAATACGTGTATGTGATAGAGACAGTGAAAGAGAAGTTTGTCTGGATAAGAGCCTCAACTGAATGACTAGTATTGTTGTGCATTACCAAGCATTGGGTTCTATAGAATAGATTACAAAACATTGGGCTCTATAGAGTACATTACAAAGAATTGGGCCTATAGAGTACATTACAAAGAATTGGGCTCTATAGAGTACATTACAAAGAATTGGGCTCTATAGAGTACATTACAAGACATTGGACTCTATGGACGACATTACCAAGCATTGGGCTCTATAGAGTACACTAACTAGCATTGGACTCTATAGAGTACTTTACCAAGCCTTGGGCTCGATGGAGTACATTACCAAGCCTTGGGCTCTATAGAGTACATTACCAAGCCTTGGGCTCGATGGAGTACATTATCAAGCATTGGGCTCTATAGAGTACACTAACTAGCAATGGACTCTATAGAGTACATTACCAAGCATTGGGCTCTATAGAGTACATTACCAAGCATTGGGCTCTATAGAGTACATTACCAAGCATTGGGCACTTTAGAGTACATTACCAAGCATTGGGCTCTATAGAGTACTTTACCAAGCATTGGGCTCTATAGAGTACATTACCAAGCATTGGGCTCTATAGAGTACATTACCAAGCATTGGGCTCGATGGAGTACATTATCAAGCATTGGGCTCTATAGAGTACACGAACTAGCATTGGACTCTATAGAGTACATTACCAAGCATTGGGCTCTATAGAGTACATTACCAAGCATTGGGCTCTATAGAGTACATTACCAAGCATTGGGCTCTATAGAGTACATGGAGATATTGTCCAACTTATCTGTGACTTCCCTCAGCTTGTCTGATGTTCTCCAGCTGCCTTCAGTCTTTCCCTTTTTTGGGGGGTTTGCTATAGGGCCCAGCTTCTCTGTTATATAGGATGTTATGGTGTATGGCCCTGTAGGGTTCCCTCTATAGCAGTAGCCACTTCTCTCTATATAGGACTCTGGGGTGGTATATGGCTTAGGTCACCGTGTTCAGCTGGAAATGCTCAACAATGTGTAGCCATTCTAAACAATAGGGCACATTGCATTTCATTTGGCACAGCCTTCTCCCCAGTGTACGCTGCTCTATGGACCATACTTTAGGTGCCAGGTCATTTGACCCTGACTGAGTGCATGCGTACATGTGTGTGTGCCCGTGTATGCAACCTATTGCAATCAATATCTCTCTACACCACCTATATAATGTACGGTGTGATTTGCAACTATAGGACTGGTCACTGATTATTCTCTCTTCTCTCTCTCCTCTCTTTCTTTCCCTTTCTAGTGCCCGTGCTGTGCTGCCATGACAACCATGGCCCCTCCCTTCATGTTTCTCCTCCTTCTCCTCCGATTGGCTCACAGTTCTTTCCCAGAGGAGCCCGGTCCACTCAGCTACGCTCCCTTAGAGGGTATGTGTCCTTCTCAGTGTGTGTGTGTGTGTGGGGGGGGGGGGGGGGGGGTGCCATTCAGAGGGTGAATGGCCTTTGAATGGGGTACAGTGGTAGGTGCCAGGCGCACCGGTTTGTGTCAAGAACTGCAACGCTGCTGGGGTTTTCACGCTCAACAGTTTCCTGTGTGTCTCAAGAATGGTCCACCACCCAAAGGACATCCAGCCAACTTGACACAACTGTGGGAAGCATTGGAGTCAACATGGTCCAGCTTCCTCGTGGAATGCTTTCGACACGTTGTTCAGTCCATGCCTTGACGAATTGAGGCTGTTCTGAGGGCAAAATGAGGGGTGTAACCATAGCTGCGGGAAGTAGGGGGGCTGAGGGTGCTGCAAGACCATCTGAAAAATATCGGAATCAAAAAATATATACATTTTTTTCTCACAAAGTGGTGCACTGGGCCTTTACTAGTATTAGCAAACCAATGTAGATGTCTGTAGTGCGGCCCTATTTCTCAGCATCTCCGCTTTAGCAAGAAAGTTACTTGTATAATGAAGAACAGTATCTTGCAGGATTCAATAGTTGGAATTGTAAGAGTTGTTGCTATGTCCGATTCTCTGTGATTCTGTCATTCTAATGGAATCCAGAAAGAACAAAACCCTGTTCTCAAACATTACATCAAAAGGTGCAAATTTATGGGCAAAGACATCAAACATCCACATCAAATTGAATATTTTTCATGATCAAATAACATGAAAAACAACCACTTTGTACAGTATTAATTTACCATCCTTACAAACCAATTAATGTAAATGTATATTACTGTATTGTACATAGGCTGGTCATCTAGGTTTGTACCTGTAGACTTTGTACCTGTAGACTCCATCACCATGAAGAAATGACCAATACAGTAATTGAGTACATTGAGGCATCAAGTGGTTTGTGATGATATCAGACCGATATAGACGTCTTCAGCACAGTCATTATTTTTTGCTCATCCCCCCCATTAAAAAAAACGCCACCACCACCACCACCAAACTACTTCCTGCGGCTATGGATGCAACTCAATATTAGGAAGGTGTTCTTAATGTTTCCGTATACTCAGTGTGTGTATGTGTTTCTTTGGCCTGCATGCGTTTGTGTATGTATGGTATCTGTGCTGAATGACCCTTGGTGGCCCTTCTCAGTATTCCATCAGGCCAGAAAGTTCAGGGGTCACAGCCTTGGTCTGGAGCTGTTTTCACACGAAACAACCGTGTCACAGAGATAGATTGCAGAAGCACTGGGAAATGTGTTTCTCCTTGAGTGTGTGAACAAAATATATAATGCTCTCCCCTCCTCCTCTCCTTCAATTTAATATTATGGAGCTGCTATCTGAGGTCATTGCTTTGTTGCTGTTTTACTGCATATCTGATTGAGCATCAACCTAGTTCAAGAGGAGGGGGTGTGAGAGGTGGAGAGAAAGAGACATGGGAGGACAGAGAGAAAAAGAGAGCAATCGAAGGAGGGAGGAGGTAGATAGTCAGAGAGGTGGAGATGGAAATAGAGAGTGGTGGAGATAGAGAGAGAGATTGAATAGAAGCAGAGGAGAGAGAGAGAGGGCAGAGCGTTTGGAGATGCGTAGATGGATGGATGTCTATTATGTCGCACCCTGCAGTCAAGGACAATGAGACAGTGGTCCCACTCAATCTCCTGAAGAGGAGTCCGTATGGAGATGTCACTATGTCCTCTCCACCTTCCCTGCAGTGTGTCCTGCCTGTCCTTCCATACTGTATGTGTCTGATCTATCCTCTCCTCTCCTCCTGCAGTGTGTCCTGTCTGTCCTTCCATACTCTATGTCTCTGATCTATCCTCTCCTCTCCTCCTGCAGTGTGTCCTACCTGTCCTTCCATACTGTATGTGTCTGATCTATCCTATCTTCCCCTCCTGCAGTGTGTCCTGTCTGTCCTTCCATACTGTATGTGTCTGATCTATCCTATCTTCCCCTCCTGCAGTGTGTCCTGTCTGTCCTTCCATACTCTATGTCTCTGATCTATCCTCTCCTCTCCTCCTGCAGTGTGTCCTACCTGTCCTTCCATACTGTATGTGTCTGATCTATCCCCTCTTCCCCTCCTGTATCACTATCATTGTCTGTCTCCATCTTTCTGCCATCGCTCTGTTTCTCCCTCCTCCGCCTTTCTCACTTTTCACTCTTCCCCTCCTAGCTTTTTTTCCTCCATCCTTCCTGTCTTTCTCTCTCCATCCCCTGTAATGTAATGATAAGAGTATAAACAACCCTTTCTTTCGCTCTCTCATCCTTCTTCTCAGTGGTGAGGAGGTATCCTGTGTTTGTGGGTAGAGCTCATCATTCCTCTCAGAGACAGGACCTGCACATTCAGACAGTGCTCCAGGTCAACCGCACTCTCTACATAGGAGCCAGGTAATAATCAGACACTGCCTGTACCCTACCTTACACACTGTACACAGTACCCTACCGCACACACAGTACACAGTACCCTACCGCACACACTGTACACAGTACCCTACCACACACACTGTACACAGTATCCTGCCGTACACACTGTACACAGTATATAGTTGTTTCATGATCAAATACACTGCAAAATACTGAAAACGTCTGTATTTCTCTCCTGTTGTCTGTGTTTGTAAAACAGAGACGATCTATACAGAGTGGAGCTGGACAATATGTCAGGGGATGAAATGTTCTACAGCAAGGTGAGACAGACAGAAAGACAGACAGACAGACAGACAGACAGACAGACAGACAGACAGACAGACAGACAGACAGACAGACAGACAGACAGACAGACAGACAGACAGACAAACAGACAGACAGACAGACAGACAGACAGACAGACAGACAGACCTCGCTGATGTAACAAACACCTCTGATTAAATCCGATCCCAGTATGATTGTAACCCTCTGGTCATGTCATTTTGTGGTCCTCTGCTAGAAGCGGACGTGGGAATCCAATAAGAATGACATTCGAGTCTGCAGAATGAAGGGCAAACATGAGGTTAGTTCCCATCTCTAGCCCAGAGGGCAGCGTATGTCAGTGGTTACTCACAGAAAAAAACTTTAGACTACAGTGTGTTGTTGGGGGTGCTGTGGGGTTATCGATTCTAGTAATCCCAATGACATGTTGTCCTGCAGTGAGAATGTGATACCTGCAACTGATCTGAGTGATGAGTAATATGGGGTGATACGATCAGTGAATAATGGAGGCCTAAGAGATAAAGGAGAGAGGGAGGATCGAGAGGGAAAGATTTTACTTTTATCTGTCTTATTGGCAGAGAGGGGAGAAAGAAAGAGTGAGGGGGAAGAGAAGAGAGAGAGTGAGGGGGAAGAGAAGAAGTGGGGGAGGAGGAGAGAGAAAATCGAGGAAGGAGAAAAGACAGCGAGAGAGGGAGAGAGAGAGATAATGAGATGGTGGTGTCACACAGCCCTGGGGTAGACCATGGAAATCAGGATGGAAGGGAGGGAGATAGGGAGAGAGAGGGAGGGAGAGAAAGGGAGAGAGCGATCAGTGGAGAAAGCACTTGAGATATATAAATAGAGGTAGAAGACCAAACAGTCACAGATAAAAGTAGAGATAGAGCGACAGATTGAAGGTAAAAGGAAGAGCGTGGGAAAGAGAAAGAGTTGTGTGGCATTAAGGTTGACAGATAAAAGGGAAAGAAACAAAAAGAGAAAGTAACAACATCAAAGGTTTTTGACATCAAAAGTGGAGAGAGACAAAGACAGACAGACAGAGAGTTTTGAGTTTTTATAAAAACCTTTATTTTATACTTAATAATGAACACAAATAATGGCACACTGTGCCTTTTCAGAAATTAAGCAACAAATGTCATTCCTAAATAAAAATTAATTAAATTAAAAAACATAGATATACGTTCAACTCATTTTATCTAGAAAAAAATAGTTTCCCCTCCTCCACAAAACAAACCGCTCCTTCATAAGCCCACGTCTCCTCAAACAATGGGAGATCTTTTACAGCCGAGAAGAACTCAAAATCCACTTTTATGCTCACTTTGACTAATCCCTTAGAAACACATCTTACAACCTGCTCATAACTCGTGCGTGTCTATTTTATGTTTCCTACTCAGAGAAATTACCCTCTTAGCTTAACCCTGTCACGTGTGCACCCTCTCCGGCCTCTAGGTCACCAGGCTGCTCGTTATGGCACACAACTGTCACCATCATTACCTGGACTCCATCACCTCCTTGATAACCTCCTTGATAACCTCCTTGATATGTCCCTCCCTTTGGTTCTTCCCTATATATGTCTCTCCCTTTAGTTCCTTCCCTATTTATGTCACTCCCTTTGGTTCCTTCCCTATATATGTCCCTCCCTTTAGTTCCTTCCCTATATATGTCACTCCCTTTGGTTCCTTCCCCAGGAGTCATTGTTTCTGTTTCACGTCTGTGTGTTTTTTGTGTTTTCTTGTTTTGTATTATGTTATGTTTATTTATTAAAACACTCACTCCCTGAACTTGCTTCCCGACTCTTAGCTCACTTGTTACAGTCCCCCAAAAATGTTTTAACAGTTGACATTTTCTTTTCTGTTGCTTAGTGAAACCCCAAAATAAAAACAGTGTTATTGAAAATCTCCCCTACAGCTGTAAACAAAGACTACAGTATTTCAAATAGGCTTTAGCCTCTCACACTCCATAAAACAGTGAAAAATTGTTTCTCTTATGTTACAAAAAGGACATCTATCTGGACACCAATATCTGAGTTAATAACAGATACAAAAACATTAACTGCAATGATGCCATGCAAAACCCTCTATTGCATGTCACTGGTGGCCTTTTGTAATGGTGGCTTGTACAGTGCTCTCCATGCTGGCTTTACCTTGTCACCAATGCCCAGTTTTACCCTCCAAGGAGTGTATTTTCTATTCTTCAATTTATCTTTATTCAAATCCTTGACACACCCCCTATATAAGTCTTTCCCGTTCACCTCATCCAAACCCACCTCTTCCAACCCTCTCAAATCCAGTAATAACACCTTTCTTTCTGACTGGGATATTGGGTGTAATCCCTAGTGTTGGAAATGGGACTTATTCATCTTGAGCCTTCTTCTTATGATTAAGCATATACCACTCTTCTACAGACAGAGCCTTCCGGCAGCTTTCCAGCAGTTGTGCGACAATTCTTTCCGACCTCAACTCGAAATATTCAGCTTACCCGTCAGCCCACCATTAAGGTGGGCCCAGCCATGGTCATTGACTGTTTTAGGCTGAGGATTTTGCCCTTCACCAGAATCTTGGAGAGATGTGGAACAGCTGCAGTTGTACAATCCAGTCTTGCCCCATACACCAGAGGTTCCTCCAGCAGCCAATGCTGGAGTGCGTCTGGACTCCGTTATTATGCTCCAAACCCTAAGGCCTCTGTAAAACGAAGGTACTCCCCCCCTTGAAATCTGGCTACTATCAACCTAAAATAAATCCTTCTTTAAACCTAATCCCCCGACCTGCTGTAATACAGGACCTGACACCCATCTCCAAACCACATTTTCCGGTCCATAAAGCAACCTTTGAATAAACTAAAACCCGGAAAGCAGCAGCCCTCCTAGCAAGATGTAGAAGACCTTGTCCCCCCCTCCTCTTTTGACAAATACAAAACACTTTGTGGAACCCATTATATTTATCCCAAAATAAATATACAATAATCGCCTGTATCTTAGCCAGAAGGCCAGATGGTGGCTCTAAACATGACAACCGATGTCACGGTGCAGAGGCAACCACATTGTTAACAATAATAGTGCGCCCCCTAATTTATAAAATAGCCTCCAACATTCTACTCAACAAATTGGATGCAGTCTATCACAGTGCCATCCGTTTTGTCACCAAAGCCCCATATATTACCCACCACTGCGACCTGTACGCTCTCGTTGGCTGGCCATCGCTTCATACTCGTCGCCAAACCCACTGGCTCTAGGTCATCTACAAGTCTCTGCTAGGTAAAGCCCAGCCTTATCTCAGTTCACTGGTTGCTATAGCAGCACCCACCTGTAGCACGCGCTCCAGCAGGTATATCTCACTGGTCACCCCCAAAGCCAATTCCTCATTCGGCCGCCTTTCCTTTCAGTTCTCGGCTGCCAATGACTGGAACGAACTGCAAAAACCACTGAAGCTGGAGACTCTTATGTCCCTCACTAGCTTTAAGAACCAGCTGTCAGAGCAGCTCACAGATCACTGCACCTGTAAACAGCCCATCCAACTACCTCATCCCCATACTGTATTTATTTATTTATCTTGCTCCTTTGCACCCCAGTATCTCTACTTGCACATTCATCTTCTGCACATCTACCATTCCAGTGTTTAATTGCTATATTGTAATTACTTCGCCACCATGGCCTATTTATTGCCTTAACTCCCTTATCTTACCTCATTTGCACTCAATGTATATAGACTTTTATTTTTTTTATACTGTATTATTGACTGTATGTTTGTTTATTCCATGTGTAACTCTGTGTTGTTGTATGTGTCGAACTGCTGTCCTTTATCTTGGCCAGGTCGCAGTTGCAAATGAGAACTTGTTCTCAACTAGCCTAACTGGTTAAATGAAGGTGAAAAAAAACATGAGACTCAAACTATCCACCTCTGCCTGATTTTTCACTAAAGTAGCATCGGCATAGGCTGAGACGAAGAGGAGGAGTATCCTCTGAAAGCTACACCCCTTCAATGTGATGTCTAATGCTATTTAGTAGTGGCTCTATAATGGTTGCATATATCATTCCTGACAAAGAACACCCCTGCCTAAAATCTCTACATACTTTAAAAGGAGCACTCAAGCCACCGTTAAATTTCAGCACACTTTCAATGTCACCATATATCACCCTAATCATGGCAATAAAACCAGAGCTGAAACCAAATGCGTCAAAAGTGTGCCATAAGTATTGATGTTCAACTCTGTCAAATGCCTTTTCCTGATCAATTAAAATTAGACCAGCATCCAACCCAATAGCCCTAGAGACGTCCCAAAAATTCAGAGTCAGGGAATGTTGTCCCCTGTCTGCCTGCCGGGAACACAGTAGGACTGCTGGACCTCCGACCGCAAAGCACTACAGAGGGTAGTGCAAACAGCCCAGTACATCACTGGGGCCAAGCTTCCTGCCAACCAGGACCTCTATACCAGGCGGTGTCAGAGGAAGGCCCTAAAAATTGTCAAAGACTCGCTAAGTCTAGGTCCAAAAGGCTTCTAAACAGCTTCTAACCCAAGCCATAAGACTCCTGAACATCTAGTCAAATGGCTAACCAGACTATTTGCATTGCCCCCCCCCTCCTCCATACCACTGCTACTCTCTGTTGTCGTCTATGCATAGTAACTGTAATAACTCTACCTACATGTACATACCATCTCACCTAACCAGTACCCCTTAGAACACTTTAATAACTCTACCTACATGTACATACTACCTCACCTAACCAGTATCCCTTAGAACACATTAATAACTCTACCTACATTACATGTACATATTACCTCACCTAACCAGACCCCTTAGAACACTTTAATAACTCTACCTACATGTACATACTACCTCACCTAACCAGTACCCCTTAGAACACTTTAATAACTCTACCTACATGTACATACCATCTCACCTAACCAGTACCTCTTAGAACACTTTAATAACTCTACCTACATGTACATACTACCTCACCTAACCAGTACCTCTTAGAACACTTTAATAACTCTACCTACATGTACATACTACCCCACCTAACCAGTACCTCTTAGAACACTTTAATAACTCTACCTACATGTACATACTACCTCACCTAACCAGTACCCCTTAGAACACTTTAATAACTCTACCTACATGTACATACCATCTCACCTAACCAGTACCTCTTAGAACACTTTAATAACTCTACCTACATGTACATACTACCTCACCTAACCAGTACCTCTTAGAACACTTTAATAACTCTACCTACATTACATGTACATACTACCTCACCTAACCAGTACCCCTTAGAACACTTTAATAACTCTACCTACATGTACATACTACCTCACCTAACCAGTACCCCTTAGAACACTTTAATAACTCTACCTACATGTACATACTACCTCACCTAACCAGTACCTCTTAGAACACTTTAATAACTCTACCTACATGTACATACCATCTCACCTAACCAGTACCCCTTAGAACACTTTAATAACTCTACCTACATGTACATACTACCTCACCTAACCAGTACCCCTTAGAACACTTTAATAACTCTACCTACATGTACATACTACCTCACCTAACCAGTACCTCTTAGAACACTTTAATAACTCTACCTACATGTACATACTACCCCACCTAACCAGTACCTCTTAGAACACTTTAATAACTCTACCTACATGTACATACTACCTCACCTAACCAGTACCCCTTAGAACACTTTAATAACTCTACCTACATGTACATACTACCTCACCTAACCAGTACCCCTTAGAACACTTTAATAACTCTACCTACATGTACATACTACCTCACCTAACCAGTACCCCTTAGAACACTTTAATAACTCTACCTACATGTACATACTACCTCACCTAACCAGTACCCCTTAGAACACTTTAATAACTCTACCTACATGTACATACTACCTCACCTAACCAGTACCCCTTAGAACACTTTAATAACTCTACCTACATGTACATACTACCTCACCTAACCAGTACCCCTTAGAACACATTAATAACTCTACCTACATGTACATATTACCCCACCTAACCAGTACCCCTTAGAACACTTTAATAACTCTACCTACATTACATGTACATACTACCTCACCTAACCAGTACCCCTTAGAACACTTTAATAACTCTACCTACATGTACATACTACCTCACCTAACCAGTACCTCTTAGAACACTTTAATAACTCTACCTACATGTACATACTACCTCACCTAACCAGTACCCTTAGAACACTTTAATAACTCTACCTACATTACATGTACATACTACCTCACCTAACCAGTACCCCTTAGAACACTTTAATAACTCTACCTACATGTACATACTACCTCACCTAACCAGTATCCCTTAGAACACTTTAATAACTCTACCTACATTACATGTACATACTACCTCGCCTAACCAGTACCCCTTAGAACACTTTAATAACTCTACCTACATGTACATACTACCTCACCTAACCAGTACCCCTTAGAACACTTTAATAACTCTACCTACATGTACATACTACCCCACCTAACCAGTACCCCTTAGAACACTTTAATAACTCTACCTACATGTACATACTACCCCACCTAACCAGTACCCCTTAGAACACTTTAATAACTCTACCTACATGTACATACTACCCCACCTAACCAGTACCCCTTAGAACACTTTAATAACTCTACCTACATGTACATACTACCTCACCTAACCAGTACCTCTTAGAACACTTTAATAACTCTACCTACATGTACATACTACCTCACCTAACCAGTACCCCTTAGAACACTTTAATAACTCTACCTACATGTACATACTACCCCACCTAACCAGTACCCCTTAGAACACTTTAATAACTCTACCTACATGTACATACTACCTCACCTAACCAGTACCCCTTAGAACACATTAATAACTCTACCTACATTACATGTACATACTACCTCACCTAACCAGACCCCTTAGAACACTTTAATAACTCTACCTACATGTACATACTACCCCACCTAACCAGTACCCCTTAGAACACTTTAATAACTCTACCTACATTACATGTACATACTACCTCACCTAACCAGTACCCCTTAGAACACTTTAATAACTCTACCTACATGTACATACTACCTCACCTAACCAGTACCTCTTAGAACACTTTAATAACTCTACCTACATGTACATACTACCCCACCTAACCAGTATAACTCTACCTACATGTACATACTACCTCACCTAACCAGTACCCCTTAGAACACTTTAATAACTCTACCTACATGTACATACTACCTCACCTAACCAGTACCTCTTAGAACACTTTAATAACTCTACCTACATGTACATACTACCTCACCTAACCAGTACCCCTTAGAACACTTTAATAACTCTACCTACATGTACATACTACCTCACCTAACCAGTACCCCTTAGAACACTTTAATAACTCTACCTACATGTACATACTACCTCACCTAACCAGTACCCCTTAGAACACATTAATAACTCTACCTACATTACATGCACATACTACCTCACCTAACCAGTACCTCTTAGAAAACTTTAACAACTCTACCTACATGTACATACTACCCCACCTAACCAGTACCCCTTAGAACACTTTAATAACTCTACCTACATTACATACTACCCCACCTAACCAGTACCCCTTAGAACACTTTAATAACTCTACCTACATGTACATACTACCCCACCTAACCAGTACCCCTTAGAACACTTTAATAACTCTACCTACATGTACATACTACCCCACCTAACCAGTACCCCTTAGACCACTTTAATAACTCTACCTACATGTACATACTACCTCACCTAACCAGTACCTCTTAGAACACTTTAATAACTCTACCTACATGTACATACTACCTCACGTAACCAGTACCCCTTAGAACACTTTAATAACTCTACCTACATGTACATACTACCCCACCTAACCAGTACCCCTTAGAACACTTTAATAACTCTACCTACATGTACATACTACCTCACCTAACCAGTACCCCTTAGAACACATTAATAACTCTACCTACATTACATGTACATACTACCTCACCTAACCAGACCCCTTAGAACACTTTAATAACTCTACCTACATGTACATACTACCCCACCTAACCAGTACCCCTTAGAACACTTTAATAACTCTACCTACATTACATGTACATACTACCTCACCTAACCAGTACCCCTTAGAACACTTTAATAACTACCTACATGTACATACTACCTCACCTAACCAGTACCTCTTAGAACACTTTAATAACTCTACCTACATGTACATACTACCCCACCTAACCAGTATAACTCTACCTACATGTACATACTACCTCACCTAACCAGTACCCCTTAGAACACTTTAATAACTCTACCTACATGTACATACTACCTCACCTAACCAGTACCTCTTAGAACACTTTAATAACTCTACCTACATGTACATACTACCTCACCTAACCAGTACCCCTTAGAACACTTTAATAACTCTACCTACATGTACATACTACCTCACCTAACCAGTACCCCTTAGAACACTTTAATAACTCTACCTACATGTACATACTACCTCACCTAACCAGTACCCCTTAGAACACATTAATAACTCTACCTACATTACATGCACATACTACCTCACCTAACCAGTACCTCTTAGAAAACTTTAACAACTCTACCTACATGTACATACTACCCCACCTAACCAGTACCCCTTAGAACACTTTAATAACTCTACCTACATTACATGTACATACTACCTCACCTAACCAGTACCCCTTAGAACACTTTAATAACTCTACCTACATGTACATACTACCTCACCTAACCAGTACCTCTTAGAACACTTTAATAACTCTACCTACATGTACATACCATCTCACCTAACCAGTACCCCTTAGAACACTTTAATAACTCTACCTACATGTACATACTACCTCACCTAACCAGTGTCCCTTAGAACACTTTAATAACTCTACCTACATGTACATACTACCTCACGTAACCAGTACCCCTTAGAACACTTTAATAACTCTACCTACATTACATGTACATACTACCTCACCTAACCAGTACCCCTTAGAACACTTTAATAACTCTACCTACATGTACATACTACCTCACCTAACCAGTACCCCTTAGAACACTTTAATAACTCTACCTACATGTACATACTACCTCACCTAACCAGTATCCCTTAGAACACTTTAATAACTCTACCTACATTACATGTACATACTACCTCACCTAACCAGACCCCTTAGAACACTTTAATAACTCTACCTACATGTACATACTACCCCACCTAACCAGTACCCCTTAGAACACTTTAATAACTCTACCTACATTACATGTACATACTACCTCACCTAACCAGTACCCCTTAGAACACTTTAATAACTCTACCTACATGTACATACTACCTCACCTAACCAGTACCTCTTAGAACACTTTAATAACTCTACCTACATGTACATACTACCCCACCTAACCAGTATAACTCTACCTACATGTACATACTACCTCACCTAACCAGTACCCCTTAGAACACTTTAATAACTCTACCTACATGTACATACTACCTCACCTAACCAGTACCTCTTAGAACACTTTAATAACTCTACCTACATGTACATACTACCTCACCTAACCAGTACCCCTTAGAACACTTTAATAACTCTACCTACATGTACATACTACCTCACCTAACCAGTACCCCTTAGAACACTTTAATAACTCTACCTACATGTACATACTACCTCACCTAACCAGTACCCCTTAGAACACATTAATAACTCTACCTACATTACATGCACATACTACCTCACCTAACCAGTACCTCTTAGAAAACTTTAACAACTCTACCTACATGTACATACTACCCCACCTAACCAGTACCCCTTAGAACACTTTAATAACTCTACCTACATTACATGTACATACTACCTCACCTAACCAGTACCCCTTAGAACACTTTAATAACTCTACCTACATGTACATACTACCTCACCTAACCAGTACCTCTTAGAACACTTTAATAACTCTACCTACATGTACATACCATCTCACCTAACCAGTACCCCTTAGAACACTTTAATAACTCTACCTACATGTACATACTACCTCACCTAACCAGTATCCCTTAGAACACTTTAATAACTCTACCTACATGTACATACTACCTCACGTAACCAGTACCCCTTAGAACACTTTAATAACTCTACCTACATTACATGTACATACTACCTCACCTAACCAGTACCCCTTAGAACACTTTAATAACTCTACCTACATGTACATACTACCTCACCTAACCAGTACCCCTTAGAACACTTTAATAACTCTACCTACATGTACATACTACCTCACCTAACCAGTATCCCTTAGAACACTTTAATAACTCTACCTACATGTACATACTACCTCACCTAACCAGTACCCCTTAGAACACTTTAATAACTCTACCTACATGTACATACTACCTCACCTAACCAGTACCCCTTAGAACACTTTAATAACTCTACCTACATGTACATACTACCTCACCTAACCAGTATCCCTTAGAACACTTTAATAACTCTACCTACATTACATGTACATACTACCTCACCTAACCAGTACCCCTTAGAACACTTTAATAACTCTACCTACATGTACATACTACCTCACCTAACCAGTATCCCTTAGAACACATTAATAACTCTACCTACATTACATGTACATACTACCTCACCTAACCAGTACCCCTTAGAACACTTTAATAACTCTACCTACATGTACATACTACATCACCTAACCAGTACCCCTTAGAACACTTTAATAACTCTACCTACATTACATGTACATACTACCTCACCTAACCAGTACCCCTTAGAACACTTTAATAACTCTACCTACATGTACATACTACCTCACCTAACCAGTATCCCTTAGAACACATTAATAACTCTACCTACATTACATGTACATACTACCTCACCTAACCAGTACCCCTTAGAACACTTTAATAACTCTACCTACATGTACATACTACCTCACCTAACCAGTATCCCTTAGAACACTTTAATAACTCTACCTACATGTACATACTACCTCACCTAACCAGTACCCCTTAGAACACTTTAATAACTCTACCTACATGTACATACTACCTCACCTAACCAGTACCTCTTAGAACACTTTAATAACTCTACCTACATGTACATACTACCTCACCTAACCAGTACCCCTTAGAACACTTTAATAACTCTACCTACATGTACATACTACCTCACCTAACCAGTACCCCTTAGAACACTTTAATAACTCTACCTACATGTACATACTACCTCACCTAACCAGTACCCCTTAGAACACTTTAATAACTCTACCTACATGTACATACTACCCCACCTAACCAGTACCCCTTAGAACACTTTAATAACTCTACCTACATGTACATACTACCCCACCTAACCAGTACCCCTTAGAACACTTTAATAACTCTACCTACATGTACATACTACCTCACCTAACCAGTACCCCTTAGAACACTTTAAAAACTCTACCTACATGTACATACTACCTCACCTAACCAGTACCCCTTAGAACACTTTAATAACTCTACCTACATGTACATACTACCTCACCTAACCAGTACCCCTTAGAACACTTTAATAACTCTACCTACATGTACATACTACCTCACCTAACCAGTACCCCTTAGAACACTTTAATAACTCTACCTACATGTACATACTACCCCACCTAACCAGTATCCCTTAGAACACATTAATAACTCTACCTACATGTACATACTACCTCACCTAACCAGTACCCCTTAGAACGCTTTAATAACTCTACCTACATGTACATACTACCTCACCTAACCAGTACCCCTTAGAACACTTTAATAACTCTACCTACATGTACATACTACCTCACTTAACCAGTACCCCTTAGAACACTTTAATAACTCTACCTACATGTACATACTACCTCACCTAACCAGTACCCCTTAGAACACTTTAATAACTCTACCTACATGTACATACTACCCCACCTAACCAGTACCCCTTAGAACACTTTAATAACTCTACCTACATGTACATACTACCCCACCTAACCAGTACCCCTTAGAACACTTTAATAACTCTACCTACATGTACATACTACCTCACCTAACCAGTACCCCTTAGAACACTTTAAAAACTCTACCTACATGTACATACTACCTCACCTAACCAGTACCCCTTAGAACACTTTAATAACTCTACCTACATGTACATACTACCTCACCTAACCAGTACCCCTTAGAACACTTTAATAACTCTACCTACATGTACATACTACCTCACCTAACCAGTACCCCTTAGAACACTTTAATAACTCTACCTACATGTACATACTACCCCACCTAACCAGTATCCCTTAGAACACATTAATAACTCTACCTACATGTACATACTACCTCACCTAACCAGTACCCCTTAGAACGCTTTAATAACTCTACCTACATGTACATACTACCTCACCTAACCAGTACCCCTTAGAACACTTTAATAACTCTACCTACATGTACATACTACCCCACCTAACCAGTATCCCTTAGAACACATTAATAACTCTACCTACATGTACATATTACCACACCTAACCAGTACCCCTTAGAACACTTTAATAACTCTACCTACATGTACATACTACCTCACCTAACCAGTACCCCTTAGAACACTTTAATAACTCTACCTACATGTACATACTACCCCACCTAACCAGTACCCCTTAGAACACTTTAATAACTCTACCTACATGTACATACCATCTCACCTAACCAGTACCCCTTAGAACACTTTAATAACTCTACCTACATTACATGTACATACTACCTCACCTAACCAGTACCCCTTAGAACACTTTAATAACTCTACCTACATGTACATACTACCCCACCTAACCAGTACCCCTTAGAACACTTTAATAACTCTACCTACATGTACATACTACCCCACCTAACCAGTACCCCTTAGAACACTTTAATAACTCTACCTACATGTACATACTACCCCACCTAACCAGTACCCCTTAGAACACTTTAATAACTCTACCTACATGTACATACTACCTCACCTAACCAGTACCCCTTAGAACACTTTAATAACTCTACCTACATGTACATACTACCTCACCTAACCAGTACCCCTTAGAACACTTTAATAACTCTACCTACATGTACATACCATCTCACCTAACCAGTACCCCTTAGAACACTTTAATAACTCTACCTACATTACATGTACATATTACCTCACCTAACCAGTACCCCTTAGAACACTTTAATAACTCTACCTACATGTACATACTACCTCACCTAACCAGTACCTCTTAGAACACTTTAATAACTCTACCTACATGTACATACCATCTCACCTAACCAGTACCCCTTAGAACACATTAATAACTCTACCTACATGTACATACTACCCCACCTAACCAGTATAACTCTACCTACATGTACATACCATCTCACCTAACCAGTACCCCTTAGAACACTTTAATAACTCTACCTACATTACATGTACATACTACCTCACCTAACCAGTACCCCTTAGAACACTTTAATAACTCTACCTACATGTACATACTACCCCACCTAACCAGTACCCCTTAGAACACTTTAATAACTCTACCTACATGTACATACTACCTCACCTAACCAGACCCCTTAGAACACTTTAATAACTCTACCTACATGTACATACTACCTCACCTAACCAGTACCCCTTAGAACACTTTAATAACTCTACCTACATTACATGTACATACTACCTCACCTAACCAGTACCCCTTAGAACACTTTAATAACTCTACCTACATGTACATACTACCTCACCTAACCAGTACCCCTTAGAACACTTTAATAACTCTACCTACATGTCCATACTACCCCACCTAACCAGTACCCCTTAGAACACTTTAATAACTCTACCTACATGTACATACTACCTCACCTAACCAGTACCCCTTAGAACACTTTAATAACTCTACCTACATTACATGTACATACTACCTCACCTAACCAGTACCCCTTAGAACACTTTAATAACTCTACCTACATTACATGTACATACTACCTCACCTAACCAGTACCCCTTAGAACACTTTAATAACTCTACCTACATGTACATACTACCTCACCTAACCAGTACCCCTTAGAACACATTAATAACTCTACCTACATGTACATACTACCCCACCTAACCAGTACCCCTTAGAACACTTTAATAACTCTACCTACATGTACATACTACCTCACCTAACCAGTACCCCTTAGAACACTTTAATAACTCTACCTACATGTACATACTACCTCACCTAACCAGTACCCCTTAGAACACTTTAATAACTCTACCTACATGTACATACTACCTCACCTAACCAGTACCTCTTAGAACCCTTTAATAACTCTACCTACATGTACATACCATCTCACCTAACCAGTACCCCTTAGAACACTTTAATAACTCTACCTACATGTACATACTACCTCACCTAACCAGTACCCCTTAGAACACTTTAATAACTCTACCTACATGTACATACTACCTCACCTAACCAGTATCCCTTAGAACACTTTAATAACTCTACCTATATGTACATACTACCTCACCTAACCAGTACCCCTTAGAACACTTTAATAACTCTACCTACATTACATGTACATACTACCTCACCTAACCAGTACCCCTTAGTACACTTTAATAACTCTACCTACATGTACATACTACCCCACCTAACCAGTACCCCTTAGAACACTTTAATAACTCTACCTACATTACATGTACATACTACCTCACCTAACCAGTACCCCTTAGAACACTTTAATAACTCTACCTACATTACATGTACATACTACCTCACCTAACCAGTACCCCTTAGAACACTTTAATAACTCTACCTACATGTACATACTACCTCACCTAACCAGTACCCCTTAGAACACTTTAATAACTCTACCTACATGTACATACTACCTCACCTAACCAGTACCCCTTAGAACACTTTAATAACTCTACCTACATGTACATACTACCCCACCTAACCAGTACCCCTTAGAACACTTTAATAACTCTACCTACATGTACATACTACCTCACCTAACCAGTACCCCTTAGAACACATTAATAACTCTACCTACATTACATGTACATACTACCTCACCTAACCAGTACCCCTTAGAACACTTTAATAACTCTACCTACATGTACATACCATCTCACCTAACCAGTACCCCTTAGAACACATGAATAACTCTACCTACATTACATGTACATACTACCTCACCTAACCAGTACCCCTTAGAACACTTTAATAACTCTACCTACATGTACATACTACCTCACCTAACCAGTACCCCTTAGAACACATGAATAACTCTACCTACATTACATGTACATACTACCCCACCTAACCAGTACCCCTTAGAACACTTTAATAACTCTACCTACATGTACATACTACCTCACCTAACCAGTACCCTTAGAACACTTTAATAACTCTACCTACATGTACATACTACCTCACCTAACCAGTACCCCTTAGAACACTTTAATAACTCTACCTACATGTACATACTACCTCACCTAACCAGTACCCCTTAGAACACTTTAATAACTCTACCTACATGTACATACTACCTCACCTAACCAGTACCTCTTAGAACACTTTAATAACTCTACCTACATGTACATACTACCCCACCTAACCAGTACCCCTTAGAACACTTTAATAACTCTACCTACATGTACATACTACCTCACCTAACCAGTACCCCTTAGAACACATTAATAACTCTACCTACATTACATGTACATACTACCTCACCTAACCAGTACCCCTTAGAACACTTTAATAACTCTACCTACATGTACATACTACCTCACCTAACCAGTACCTCTTAGAACACTTTAATAACTCTACCTACATGTACATACTACCCCACCTAACCAGTACCCCTTAGAACACTTTAATAACTCTACCTACATGTACATACTACCCCACCTAACCAGTACCCCTTAGAACACTTTAATAACTCTACCTACATGTACATACTACCTCACCTAACCAGTACCCCTTAGAACACTTTAATAACTCTACCTACATTACATGTACATACTACCTCGCCTAACCAGTACCCCTTCTGTATATATTGTTATTTTACTGCTGCTCTTTAATTACTTGTTACTTTTATCTCTTATTCTTAGCCATATTTTTTTAAACTGCACTGTTGGTTAGGGGCTTGTAAGTAAGCATTTCACTGTAAGGTCTACAACTGTTGTATACGGCACATGTGACTAATACAATTTGATTTGATTTGATAAACAAACATCATAAAATCCCACTGGGGTTATTACACTTGATTTACAGACCTGAGATTGATGCTCAAAACAATAAAACCTATGTAACCTGGCCAGAGAGATGGTGTTCTCTCTCACATGGGCCCATGTGTACTGTCTCGTGCCTCCATGTTGGCTCCGCCAAATATCACACAGTTCATGCATTACAATAAGGCATTTATAAAAAGTCCTTGAGGTTTTGTGGTTTCTATCTAAATCACTGACTGTGCAGTTAAAATCCCCAGCAAGAAATAAATTATCCTCAGTGTTACATTTCTCAATGGTATTTGATAATGTCTCTAAAAAAGCATACCCTATCAACTGCCACCACTGGGGCATATACATTTATTAAACACATAGTGATGTTTTCATACCTCACTCTAAATAAACTCCCCTCAACTACCTCTTCAACCTCATATGACAAAGGCAAAAGCCCTTTTGAGAACAGGATAGCCACACCCCCACTTTTTTAGCTTTTATGACTACACACCACCGCTCCCCTCCACACACTCCTTTTGCCACATAACTTCATTTTCAATATTACTATGCGTTTCTTGTAGAAAACTTCCCTTACCCTTCATTGAGTCATACTGTCGCCCCATTTATGTTTAAAGAAGAAATCTTAAAACTGCTCATGGCTGAGAAAAAAATACATAGGAAGAGACAGTAAACATCTCTTTACAGAGTTAAGGCTGCGACTGAACTCTTTAATTTCCTTTAGAATTTAAATCACTTTCTTCCCTTCAATTTCAGAAATGATTTTATCAATCCCATACCTCCCTTCCACCCCATTTATCTCGCTATTTTGTTGTGATGCGTAAAATGACTCACTCTCGCTTTCCTCGTCAGAGGAAATCCCACCATCTCTACTATCTGTTTATCCTCAACTGATTTATCAATGTCTACCTTCATCACCACTTAAATTCTTCCTCTTAATCCTGGGTACTTTGAAAACAGCTGCTTCATTTTCCATTGTTTCAAACTCCTCTTGAACTCCACTTTCATTTTCCAGCACCGACTCAGCGACCCCAGTCGCAGTCACACCGGCTATTCACCCTCTCTCTTTACTCTGATCCACCACAATTTCCCACCGCTCTCCTTTCCTACATTTCCCATCAAATCTGCCCACCTTCTCCCTTCATGTGTTCATCCCTTCGCGGTGGTGCTGCACCACCGCTAGAGCTGCTACCTGGCTCTGCGCGATCGTTCTCGGGACAATAACGTTCCAAATGCCCCTCTTCCGCAGCCAAAGCTGTTCATTTATTTAGTAGAAGTGTATAGCACAATCAAATCTGTGAATATTAAAACTGAAAGCTAAATTAAGTTGGTCAGTATCCTTCTGTATAAAGATTGTGCACTTGTCTCCTATGAGACACAACATGTTTCAGCAAAGGAGATTTGCATCCAAAAATAACCTTTTTTTAAATGGTAGATACAAGTTGACCATGACGAGATAACTCGCTCTAAAACGTAACCTCAAATGGCGGCACGTTTCAAAGTATTACTTCTTCGCCGGATTCATAAAATGAAATACCGACGTCTGTGTATTCCGCAATACAACACCACTCTCAACTATCGAATTCACCTTTTCAGTGGAATCTAAGAATATCAGTACACTTGAGGCTGATTTTACCCAATGCGCCAACAGCTGAGCTACGTTCTTCCACCGAACATCCTGCCGTAGCAGGAATCTTTACTCCATGCCGCAGACTAAGTTTTTCAAATCCCAACCCTCCGCGTGGCCATTGCAACCAGCCCCACACGCTGGTTCTGCCTTCCAGAAAAACAACCTCAACTATCACTCCACCCACCCTGACTAGGTATCCCCCTTTCCTTTCCCATTAGACTGAGATAAAAATTCAGTCGCTTCCTTGACTCATATAGCCATAATATGGCATTTGAAATGTCTATATTCTTTTGGATCTTCTGAGTGTAATGTTTACTGTTATTGTTAATTTCACTCTTGTTTATTATCTACTTCACTTGCTTTGGCAATGTTAACATATGTTTCCCATGCCAATAAAGCTCTTACATTGAATTGAGAGAGAGACTAGAACATGGAGAGATTCTTCTAGCTCCCATGATGAACTCCTAAAGAGGGAATGTTGTGGTGAGTCGTGCTAGAAGATGTGTAGAGTAACAGTACCTCCCTTTTAAAACACAGAGATACAGCTGAACAGTGTGTTGTGTGTAATTTCCTTAAGGCTTTCCTGAGTGGTTGTTTTCACCTAAGCCATGGCTTAGTTCAGCCAGCTCAGCATACTGAATTCCTGCCATGAAGTAGCCTATGTACCAGGGGTCAGTGTACTGCTAACAGCTTAGTCTCACTACCTCCACTGTCCGACTGCCCCATACTGGGCTCGAACCAGTCATCCTCTGCTTCACAACACACGTGACCGCCCTCCTTCACAACATGCAAACCGATTGATACAAAAGGCTCCATCAGTGACATTTCAAGCTAGCTGTGGAGTGAGCATTCAATATATTCTTAACTCTGTTACATGTATGTACACTAAGGAGTATTTATTGATTACTTTTGTCATATGGATATGACAAACTTATTTCTCTGCCTAACCCTTTGAGGAGTGGGTTTGAAAGGTAAACACACACACACTTACAGTACTTCTTTGACTCTCCCGTCATTTCTCATCCTTTCTTATCTCTTTCTTCAGGAGGAGTGTCGTAACTTCATTAAGGTGGTGTTGAGTCAACATGAAGGACTGTTTGTGTGTGGAACCAATGCCTTCAACCCTTTGTGTGCCAACTACACTGTGAGTATCTGTCTATTCAATTCAATTCAATGAAGCTTTATTGGCATGTGTGTACGTGTTCATATGGACAATTGTGTGTGTTACAGAGAGACTCTTTGGAGATGGTGGGAGAGACGGTCAGTGGGATGGCTCGTTGCCCGTATGACCCCAGACACGCCAACGTGGCTCTGTTCGCAGGTACAGTAGTTTCTTTCTTTCTTTCTTTCTTTCTTTCTAACTCTCATTATTTTTCAATATATCAGGAAGTAATGACATAGGTATTTTTACTAGGACTGTAATGTTCAGGGGAAATCATTCAGATGGAAAATCAATCTAGACTGGAGCTGTGAGGAGGAACTTGACTGTGCTTGTACTCAGGATAAATACATGTTCTGTGTGTTCTCTCTTTCTATCTCTGTCTCACTATCTGTGTGTCTGTATGTCACTCTCTCTTGCTCTTTGTCTCTCTCTCTCTTGCTCTCTCTGTCTCTTTCTCTGTGTGTCTCTCTGTCTCTCTCTCTTGCTCTCTCTCTCTCTTTCTTTCTCTCTTTCTCTCTCTCTTGTTCTCTCTGTCTCTCTCTTTCTCTGTGTGTCTCTCTGTCTCTCTCTCTTGCTCTCTCTCTCTCTTTCTTTCTCTCTTTCTCTCTCTCTTGTTCTCTCTGTCTCTCTCTTTCTCTCTCTGTCTCTCTATTTCTCTCTTTCTCTCTCTATCAGAGGGCAGTCTCTTCACTGGTACTGTAACAGACTTCCTGGCGATTGATGCTGTGATCTATCGTAGCCTAGGCGACAGCCCCGCTCTTCGCACTGTCAAACACGACTCCAAATGGTTCAGAGGTACACTGAGATGACGTGCTTGCATGTGAGTGAATGGGCCGAACACTTCTCCACAGGTGAAGAACTCCCAATGTTTGCTAAGATCACATAAACACTGCGGGCTAACCCAACCACTCTACCTTTCCTATCTAAATCCTTATATCCTAAGAGTGGATACATTAAAGCTGTATGGACTAGCTATACTTCAGCTGCGGGCCAATTGTTTCTTGAGTGGATGGTTGGGGGGCCGGAACATAATAAAATAAAAAATGTAGATTGCAAATTCACCTCAAGAAGGCCAAACAGATATAATTTCTGACAAAAACATAATAATTTCAAACCTTGCTTACATTTGTATATGATCACATACAGTGCCTTCAGAAAGTATTCATACCTCTTGACTTATTCCACATTTTGTTGTGTTAATTCCACTTTATGTTGTGTTACTGTCTGAATTCAAAAAAAGATTCTCTCATCTACACACAATACACAATAAAGTGAAAGCATGTTTTAGAAATGTTAGCAAAATAATAGAAAATTAATTACATAAACATCTAATTTACATACAGTTGAAGTCGAAAGTTTACATACACCTTAGCCAAATACCTTTAAACTTAGTTTTTTACAATTCCTGACATTTAATCCTGGTAAAAATTCCCTGTCTTAGGTCAGTTAGGATCACCACTTTATTTTAAGATTTTGAAATGTCAGAATAATAGTAGAGAGAAGTATTTATTTCAGCTTTTATTTCTTTCATCACATTCCCAGTGGATCAGAAGTGTACATACACTCAATTAGTATTTGGCAGCGTTGCCTTTAATTAGTTTAACTTGGGTCAAACTTTTCGGGTAGCCTTCCACAAGCTTCCCACAATAAGTTGGGTGAATTTTGGCCCATTCCTCCTGACAGAGCTGTTGTAACTGAGTCAGGTTTGTAGGCCTCCTTGCTCGCACAAGCTTTTTCAGTTCTGCCCACACATTTTCTATAGGATTGAGATCAGGGCTTGGTGATGGCCACTCCAACATCTTGCCTTTGTTGTCCTTAAGCCATTTTGCCACAACTTTGGAAGTATGCTTGGGGTCACTGTCCATTTGGAAGACCCATTTGCGACCAAGCTTTAACTTCCAGACTGATGTCTTGAGATGTTGCTTCAATATATCCACATAATTGTCCTTCCTCATGATGTCATCTATTTTGTGAAGTGCACCAGTCCCTCCTGCAGCAATGCACCCACACAACATGATGCTGCCACAGTGTGCTTCACGGTTGGGATGGCGTTTTTTGGCTTGCAAGCCTCCCCCTTTTTCCTTCAAACATAGCGATGGTCATTATGGCCAACAGTTCTATTTTTGTTTCATCAAAACAGAGGACATTTCTCCAAAAGTACAATCTTTGTCCCCATGTGCAGCTGCAAAACCGTAGTCTGGCTTTTTTATGTCGGTTTTGGAGCAGTGGCTTCTTCCTTGCTGAGCGTCCTTTCAGGTTATGTCGATATAGGACTCGTTTTACTGTGGACATAGATACCTTTGTACCTGTTTCCAGCATTTTCCAGCATCTTCACAAGGTCCTTTGCTGTTGTTCTGGGATTTATTTGCACTTTTCGCACCAAAGTACGTTAATCTCTAGTAGAAAGAACGCGTCTCCTTCCTGAGCGGTATGATGGCCGCGTGGTCCCACAGAGTTTATACTTGCGTACTATTGTTTGTACAGATGACCGTGGTACCTTCAGGTGTTTGGAAATTGCTCCCATTTATGAACTAGACTGGTGGAGGGCTACAATTTTTTTTCTGAGGTCTTGGCTGATTTCTTTTGATTTTCCCATGATGTCAAGCAAAGAGGCACTGGGTTTGAAGGTTGGCCTTGAAATACATCCACAGGTACACCTCCAATTTACTCAAACGATGTCAATTAACCTATCAGAAGCTTCTAAAGCCATGACATAATTTTCTGGAATTCCAATTCCAAGCTGTTTAAATGCACAGTAAACTTCTGACCCACTGGAATTGTGATACAGTGAATTATAAATGAAATAATCTGTCTGTAAACAATTGTTGGAAGAATTACTTGTGTCATGCAGAAAGTAGATGTCCTAATCGACTTGCCAAAACTATAGATTGTTAACAAGACATTTATGTAGTGGTTGAAAAATTAGTTTTAATGACTCCAACCTAAGTGTATGTAAACTTCCGACTTCAACTATAAGTATTCACATCCCTGAGTCAATATTTTGTAGAAGCACCTTTAGCAGAGATTACAGCTGTATGTTTTTCTGGGTAAATCTCTAAGGGCTTTTTACACCTGGAATGTGCCAAACATTTGCCAATTATTCATTTCAAATTCTTAAAGTTCTTTAAAATTGGTTGTTGATCATTGCTAGACAACCATTTTCAGGTCTTGCCATAGATTTTCAAGCAGATTTAAGTCAAAACTACCACTCAGGAATATTCAGTGTCTTCTTGGTAAGGAACGCCAGGGTATATTTGGCCTTGTGTTTTAGGTTATTGTCCTGCTGAAAGGTGAATTCATCTCCCAGTGTCTGGAGGAAAGCAGAGTGAACCAGGGTTTCTCTTGGATTTCCCCCAAACATAAACCTTTGTATTCAGTAGAAAAAGCTACCTGCTTTGCCACATTTTTTGAAGTATTACTTTAGTGCCTTGTTGCTAACAGGATGCATGCTTTTGAATTCTTTTTTTCTGTTCAAGCTTCCTTCTTTTCACTCTGTAATTTAGGTTAGCAGTGTGGAGTAACTACAATGTTGTTGATCCATCCTCATTTTTCTCCTATCACAGCCATTCAACTCTGTAACCGTTTTAAAGTCACCATTGGCCTCTTGCTGAGTTCCCTGAGCGGTTTCCTTCCTCTCCGGCAACTGAGTTAGGAAGGACGCCTGTATCTTTATGTAATTAATAACTTCACCATGCTCAAAGGAATATTCAATGTCTGCTTTATTATTTTGACCCATCTATCAGTAGCTTCTCTTCATTGTGAGGCACTGGAAAACCTCCCTGGTCTTTGCGGTTTTATCTGTGGTTGAAATGCACTGCTCAAAGAGGAGTACAGAGATGAGCCATTCATTCAAAAATCATGTTAAACACTATTATTACACACAGAGTGAGCCCATGCAATTTATTATGTGACTTGTTAAGCACATTTTTATTCCTGAACTTATGTAAGGTTAACATAACAAAGGGGTTCAATACTTATTCACTCAAGACATTTCAGATTTTCATTTAATTTCATAATTAATTTGAGAAAATGTATGAAAATATGATTCCACTTTAACATTGGTAGCATTGCCTTTAAATAGTTTAACTTCGGTCAAACGTTTCGGGTAGCTTCCCACAATAAGTTGGGTGAATTTTGTGTAGACCAGTGACAAAAATAACTAATCTAAATTTAATCAAGAAAATGAGGAAAAAGTCAAGGGGTATGAATACTTTCTTAAGGCACTGTACTATATGTCTCTGTCTATTATGCGTGGGAATACATGGGAAAAGATTTCCTGGTGTTTATACAGTATTTTATGTCCAACAATGTTTATTATTATTTTAATAAAACATGTAAATAAAAACCACCCAGTGGCCAAATTCGGCCTGCAGCCTGCCAGTTGGTGAACCCTGCTGTAGGGGCTAGGTTAGATGTACTGTTTTCTGTCAAATCAGAGAGGACAAGACCAACGGATCTAGGACATAAAATCTCCTTCAGAGTAAAACATGGTGTGGAACCCTGGAGGTCAGAGACAGAGACAGAGATGAATAAATAACTGCTCTGTCCTTGGCACTGATGATAAATTAAACAGGACATGAATGCTTAATGGCTGACCCCAGAGAGCGGCGACCATATTGATGTGCTGCTTGCTGGTACAGAGGTGTAAATATGGAGCTGTGTTGGTGCGCTCCCTGAGGGATTCATCTGTAATATGTGTGGAAGGGGTGTGTGTGTGTCCGTGTGTAACGGTTTGTATGTGCGTGCGTGTATGTGTGTGTAACGGCATATCCCTGTTCTGTCTCTCAGAACCCTTCTTTGTGAGTGCAGTTGAGTGGGGGCCTCACGTCTACTTCTTCTTCAGAGAAATGGCCATGGAGTTTCATCACCTAGAGAAGGTACACACACGCACGCACGCACGCACGCACACACACACACACACACACACACACACACACACACACACACACACACACACACACACACACACACACACACACACACACACACACACACACACACACACAAACGGAATTCCACCTCCTTGAGGGGATAAGGTGGACAGAATCCATGGGATTTGCACATTATACAGTGCATTGCCTCTTATTGTGTGTGTGTGTGCAGGTGATGGTATCTCGTGTGGCGCGGGTGTGCAAAGGGGACATGGGGGGCTCTCAGAGGGTGTTGGAGAAACAGTGGACATCGTTCCTGAAGGCCAGACTGAACTGTTCTGTCCCAGGAGACTCCCACTTCTATTTCAACCTGCTCCACGCCACCAGCCCCATACTCAACATGAACGGCAGAGACGTCATACTGGGACTGTTCTCGACACCACCCAACAGGTACACACACACGTGTACACACTCACCCAATCATACATGAATGCACCCCCCCCCCCCCATTTTCTGATACGTATTTAATCATCTTACCCTCTTTCCATCCCTCCTCCCTCCTTCATCTCTCTCTCTCTCTCTCTCTCTCTCTCTCTCTCTCTCTCTCTCTCTCTCTCTCTCTCTCTCTCTCTCTCTCAGTATCCCAGGGTCTGCAGTCTGTGTGTTTGACATGCAGCAGTTAGCCAGGGTGTTTGAGGGAAGATTCAAGGAGCAGAAATCTCCAGAATCCATCTGGACACCCGTGCCTGATGAGCTTGTGCCCAAACCCAGGTATGCAGTACATTGGACTTGTACTGATATTGATTGTGTAACTGACTGGTTCTTCCTGATTCTGATCCTTTTTTGGACCGTCTCCTCTCTCTGTAGGCCGGGTGGCTGTGCGGTGCAGGGGTCTCCTTTCAGCTCATCTAAGTCTCTGCCGGATGAAGTGCTGAACTTTGTAAAGACTCATCCCTTGATGGACGAGACCATACCCTTGGTTGGGCACAGACCTTGGGTTGTCAAGACTATGGGCAGGTATGGCTAAGGATACCCATGGCTACCACTGATTTTTCACTGTTTGCCCTACGTTCTGAAATTGAGCTCCCCTCCCTCCCTCCCTCCCTCCCTCCCTCCCTCCCTCCCTCCCTCCCTCCCTCCCTCCCTCCCTCCCTCCCTCCCTCCCTCCCTCCCTCCCTCCCTCTCCCTCTCTCTCTCTCTCTCTCTCTCTCTCTCTCTCTCTCTCTCTCTCTCTCTCTCTCTCTCTCTCTCTCTCTCTCTCTCTCAATTTCTCTCTCTCCGTCGGTCTCGCTCTCCAGGTACCAGTTGACCGCAATGGTGGTGGACACAGAGGCTGGTCCCCATAGGAACCATACAGTGTTGTTCCTGGGCTCCACGCGAGGGACCGTCCTGAAATTCCTCATCCTCCCCAGCGGAGAAAACTCTCCCACACACAGCAGTGTGTTTCTGGAGGAGGTGGAGGGATTCAACCCTGAGAAGTGAGTACAGGAAGGGAGTTTGGCCACGATCCCTTGTGTTCGCTGCAGTCCGGTGTTTTGTCAGGCCATTATTGAGGAGATTAACTGTTCTACTCACAATGCTTGTTGCTGCATTGTTTTCAAAGTCTCTCTGATGTGATCACCCTGATGTGAATCCCTACATTTCTCTGTTGTAACAATAGAAATCAATGAAAATACTATAAGGATCTCTTTTTCTCTGTCTCTCTGTATCTGTCTCTATCTCTCCTTCATCCCTCTCACCCTCTCTCCTTCCTTTATCTCTCCCCCTCCACCTCTCCCTCTATCCCTCTCTCCCTCCCTCTCTCCCTCTATCTCTCTATCCCTCCCTCCCTCTTTCCTTCCATCCCTCTCCCCCTTTCTCCTTCCATCCCTCCTCCTCCCTCAATCTATCCCACCCCATCTCCCTCTCTCCTTCCCTCCCTTCTGTCCCTCCCTCTCCCTCCCCCCTCTCTCCCTCCCCCCTCTCTCCCTCCCTCTCTCTCTCTCTCTCTCTCTCTCTCTCACTGCCTCTCTCCCGCTCTCTCCCTCCCTCTTTCCTCTCTCCTTCCACCCCTCTCTCCTTCCTTCCATCCCTCTCTCCTTTCATCCATCCATCCATCCATCCATCTATCCCTCTCCATCTCCATCCCTCTCTCTGTCTCTAGATGTGGAGAGAACTCGGTCCAGGCCAGACAGTTGTTGTTTCTGTCTCTGGATCGTCCAAGTCACACTCTGCTGCTGGCCTTCACTTCCTGTCTGGTCAGACTGCCCACAGCACGCTGCCACCTACACTCACGCTGTATGAAGTGAGTAAAACACACACACACACAGACCATCTCAACCATCTCCATCAGGCTGATCAGATCTCCATGTGTGTGTGTGTGTATAGGAGCTGTCTGACCTCCCGAGATCCCTACTGTGGCTGGACCAGAGGCAGCACCTGCTCCTTCCTCAGACCAGGCACACGGTGAGACAGCTCCCTGTAGCTTCATCCAATTGATTGTCTGTTCAACTGTAGATGTCAGTCTGATAATCTGTTATGTTTGTTCTATTACAGGCTTCCTTTTCAACAAGACAGTGAGTACGGCAACTTCTCCCATCTTGGAGACTGTGATGGTAGGTACCTTGCCTTTACCCTGTAGCTCTGTTCTTTCTTTCATTCAACTCCACCTAATAGCATTACCATGCTCCACCTAGTGGCATTACCATGCTCCACCTAGTGGCATTATCATGCTCCACCTAATAGCATTACCATGCTCCACCGAGTGGCATCACCATGCTCCACCTAGTGGCATTATCATGCTCCACCTAGTGGCATTACCATGCTCCACCTAGTGGCATTATCATGCTCTGCCTAGTGGCATTACCATGCTCCACCGAGTGGCATCACCATGCTCCACCTAGTGGCATAATCATGCTCCACCTAGTGGCATTACCATGCTCCACCTAGTGGCATTATCATGCTCCGCCTAGTGGCATTACCATGCTCCACCTAGTGGCATTATCATGCTCCGCCTAGTGGCATTACCATGCTCCACCTAGTGGCATTATCATGCTCCACCTAGTGGCATTACCATGCTCCACCTAGTGGCATTACCATGCTCCGCCTAGTGGCATTACCATGCTCCACCTAGTGGCATTAACATGCTCCACCTAGTGATATTATCATGCTCCACCTAGTGGCATTATCATGATCTGCCTAGTGGCATTATCATGTTCCTCATAATAGCATTACCATGCTCCACCTAGTGGCATTATCATGCTCCACCTAGTGATATTATCATGCTCCACCTAGTGGCATTATCATGCTCTGCCTAGTGGCATTATCATGTTCCTCATAATAGCATTACCATGCTCCACCTAGTGGCATTACCATGCTCCGCCTAATAGCATTACCATACTCCACCTAATAGCATAATCATGCTCCGCCTAGTGGCATTACCATGCTCCTCCTAATAACATAATCATGCTCCACCTAGTGGCATTATCATGTTCCACCTAATAGCATAATCATGCTCCGCCTAGTGGCATTATCATGCTCCACCTAGTGGCATTACCATGCTCCACCTAGTGCATCATCATGCTCCACCTAGTGCATTATCATTCTCCACCTAGTGGCATTACCATGCTCCACCTAGGGCCATTATCATTCTCCACCTAGTGGCATTACCATGTTCCACCTAGTGCATAATCATGCTCCACCTAGTGTATAACCATGCTCCGCCTAGTGGCATTAACATGCTCCACCTAGTGGCATAATCATTCTCCACTTAGTGGCATTACCATGCTCCACCTAGTGCATAATCATGCTCCACCTAGTGTATAACCATGCTCCGCCTAGTGGCATTATCATGCTCCACCTAGTGCATAATCACGCTCCACCTAGTGTATAACCATGCTCCGCCTGGTGGCATTAACATGCGCCACCTAGTGACATAACCATGCTCCGCCTAGTGTATAATCATGCTCCGCCTAGTGCATAATCATGCTCCACCTAGTGCATAATCATGCTCCGCCTAGTGCATAATCATGCTCCACCTAGTGTATAATCATGCTCCGCCTAGTGCATAATCATGCTCCACCTAGTGCATAATCATGCTCCGCCTAGTGCATAATCATGCTCCACCTAGTGTATAATCATGCTCCACCTAGTGACATAACCATGCTCCACCTAGTGACATAACCATGCTCCACCTAGTGTATAATCATGCTCCACCTAGTGACATAACCATGCTCCACCTAGTGCATAATCATGCTCCACCTAGTGTATAATCATGCTCCACCTAGTGACATAACCATGCTCCACCTAGTGCATAATCATGCTCCACCTAGTGTATAATCATGCTCCACCTAGTGACATAACCATGCTCCACCTAGTGCATAATCATGCTCCGCCTAGTGCATAATCATGCTCCACCTAGTGTATAATCATGCTCCGCCTAGTGCATAATCATGCTCCACCTAGTGTATAATCATGCTCCGCCTAGTGCATAATCATGCTCCACCTAGTGCATAATCATGCTCCACCTAGTGACATAACCATGCTCCACCTAGTGCATAACCATGCTCCGCCTAGTGTATAATCATGCTCCACCTAGTGTATAATCATGCTCCGCCTAGTGCATAATCATGCTCCACCTAGTGTATAATCATGCTCCACCTAGTGTATAATCATGCTCCACCTAGTGTATAATCATGCTCCACCTAGTGCATAATCATGCTCCACCTAGTGTATAATCATGCTCCACCTAGTGCATAATCATGCTCCACCTAGTGTATAATCATGCTCCACCTAGTGCATAATCATGCTCCACCTAGTGTATAATCATGCTCCACCTAGTGTATAATCATGCTCCACCTAGTGCATAATCATGCTCCACCTAGTGTATAATCATGCTCCACCTAGTGTATAATCATGCTCCACCTAGTGTATAATCATGCTCCACCTAGTGTATAATCATGCTCCACCTAGTGTATAATCATGCTCCACCTAGTGTATAATCATGCTCCACCTAGTGCATAATCATGCTCCACCTAGTGTATAATCATGCTCCACCTAGTGCATAATCATGCTCCACCTAGTGTATAATCATGCTCCACCTAGTGTATAATCATGCTCCACCTAGTGCATAATCATGCTCCACCTAGTGTATAATCATGCTCCACCTAGTGCATAATCATGCTCCACCTAGTGTATAATCATGCTCCACCTAGTGCATAATCATGCTCCACCTAGTGCATAATCATGCATTGCAAGAGTTTGCGACAGATGTTAAAGGGTCATTTCAAAACTACACTTTCATCATCTCCAGCACTACCCTAACATCAACATATTTGATAATGGCTGTTTCTTTGTTTTATATTTAAAAGATAGAGGAAGATAAGTGTTTTCAATGACATCATCAACCAATTAGTAGACAACTAGTAGGCAATTCATTATTTTATTTACCTTTATTTAACTAGGCAAGTCAGTTATGAACAAATTCTTATTTTCAATGAAGGCCTAGGAACAGTGGGTTAACTGCCTTGTTCAGGGGCAGAACAACAGATTTGTACCTTGTTAGCTCGGGGATTTGATCAATCTTGCAACCTTTCGGTTACTAGTCCAACGCTCTAACTACTAGGCTACCTGCCGCGCAAATGCTTTCTCATAATTCGTTAAAATCACATGATGCACACCAATGATGTCATTGGAAACACTTAAAACCTAAATAATGCACAATTATCACATATGTTAATGTTGGGGTGGTGCTGCAGATGGTGAATATGAAGTTGACATTTCCCTTTAATGCACATTGAACAAATTCAAATGCTGATGTAAGGGAATGTCTATGGCAACATATTTAATTAAAATGTTTGTTTTTGCAAGGTACCGTTTTTCTTTGTCGTGTCATCAATTAAAAACCCAATCACATCCCCAGTGCACATACATTTGAAGTTGGAAGTTTACATACACTTTAGCCAAATACGTTTAAACTCAGTTTTTCACAATTCCTGACAATTAATGCTGGTAAAAATTGCCTGTCTTAGGTCAGTTAGGATCACCACTTTATTTTAAGAACGTGAAATGTCAGAATAATAGTAGAGAAAATGATTTATTTCAGCTTTTATTTCTTTCATCACATTCCCAGTGGGTCAGAAGTTTACACACACTCCAATTAGTATTTGGTAGCATTGCCTTTAAATTGTTTAACTTGGGTCAAACATTTCAGGTAGCCTTCCACAAGCTTCCCACAATAAGTTGGGTGAATTTTGGCCCATTCCTCCTGACAGAGCTGGTGTAACTGAGTCAGGTTTCCAGGCCTCCTTGCTCGCACATGACTTTTCAGTTCTGCCCACATATTTTCTATGGGATTGAGGTCAGGGCTTTGTCATGGTCACTCCAATACCTTGACTTTGTTGTCCTTAAACCATTTTGCCACAACTTTGGAAGTATGCTTGGGGTCATTGTCCAGTTGGAAGACCCATTTGCAACTGATGTCTTGAGATGTTGCTTCAATATATCCCCATAATTTTCCTAACTCATGATGCAATCTATTTTGTGAAGTGCACCAGTCCTTCCTGCAGCAATGCACCCCCACAACATGATGCTGCCACAGTGTGCTTCACGGTTGGGATGGTGTTCTTCGGCTTTTAAGCATCCCCCCTTTTCCTCCAAACATAACGATGGTCATTATGGCCAACAGTTCTATTTTTGTTTCATCCGACCAGAGTACATTTCTCCAAAAGTACGATCTTTGTCCCCATGTGCAGTTACAAACTGTAGTCTGGCTTTTTTATGGCGGTTTTGGAGCAGTGGCTTCATCCTTGCTGAGCAGCCTTTCAGGTTATGTCGATATAGGACTCGTTTTACTGTGGATATAGATACTTTTGTACTCGTTTCCTCCAGCATCTTCACAACGTCCTTTGCTGTTATTCTGGGATTAATTTCCACTTTTCGCACCAAAGTATGTTCATCTCTAGGAGACAGAACGCGTCTCCTTCCTGAGCGGTATGACGGCTGCATGGTCCCATGGTGTTTATACTTGCGTACTGTTGTTTGTACAGATGAACGTGGTACCTTCAGATGTTTGGAAATTGCTCCCAAGGATGAACCAGACTTGTGGAGGTCTACAATTTTTTTCTGAGGTCTTGGCTGATTTCTTTTGATTTTCCCATGATGTCAAGCAAAGAGGCACCGAGTTTGAAGGTTGGCCTTGAAATACATCCACAGGTACACCTCCAATTGACTCAAATTTGGTCAATTAGCCTATCAGAAGCTTCTAAGAAATGACATACTTTTCTGGAATTTTCCAAGCTGTTTAAAGGCACAGTCAACTTAGTGTATGTAAACTTCTGACCCACTGGAATTGTGATACAGTAAATTCTAAGTGAAATAATCTGTCTGTAAACAATTGTTGGAAAAACTGACTTGCCAAAAGCATAGTTTGTTAACAAGACATTTGTGTAGTGATTGAAAAACGAGTTTTAATGACTCCAACCTATCACAATAATTTTACATACCGTTAATTTATATTGGTTGTTTGTGTTTATGTGTGTATTGTATTTGCATTTACAGTGGTGACAGAAAATTGCAATGTTTTTCAGTCCGTCAGTAATGGGATTAGCTAGTGTGAAATGTCAGGGCTTTGAATTCCCTCTCCTAAGATTAGTGTCTGTCAGAAGCCTCCCAGCATGACAATAAATGCATTTTGATTGGTTGACAAAGGAGCGAACGTCTTGATCAGCGAATTAAAGCCCACGGGACTGAGACTTATTCTGAGACAGCGTTCTGCTGTCAACGACTGTCTGCTACAGTTTGACAAGTACTTGCCAGAAAAATATGTACAAAACAGAAATGAGGACCAAACTCTGTGCACAGTGCTCAAAACTGAGCTTCTGGCAGGCCATAAGAGAACGTCTTTAACTTTGATACGTTTATGGGCTCCTAACAAACACTCCTAAAATCTGTCTCTGTCTCAATTAGGATGTCTCTGCTTTTCATCAGCAAACTGTTCCAGGACCTGCAATCTGTTCCAACTCCAATTATACACTGCAATCTAATCTGTTTTATCACAGATCTATAATCTGGGGGGTGTTCTTATTCCAGAACATTACAACCTCATCTATTTTATAGAACCTGCAATCTGTTCCAAAGTCCATAATATCCCATCTATAATATCTATCATGAATCTATAACCTCTAACCTGCAATTAATACATTCCTTTGCCAGAACATTGCAATCTCATGTGTTATTTATCACTCTTTAGAACCTGATCTGTTCTAGTTGCAGAGCTTTAGTTTTCTAAGCCGGATATAGGCCTGTTTACTGCAGAGTTGGGCTGTTTAATGGAGAGTGGTGAAAGCATAGAACCAGAACTAGGTCCAGAACAGACATGTGCTGTGTCTGTGCAGATGGGAGTGATTCGAGTGGTGGAAATCATTTACTGAAATATATGACGTGTTTTAGGGAGAAACTCACTGGCTTGCCCAGAGCCCTCCTTATTACAGAATGGGAACACTGAGAAGAGTTGGTCTGTTTTATTGTCTTCCCCTCTTTACTGATGACTAGTGCAGCTTTCAGCCCAGCCAGCAGAACCCCAAGGCTGTGCTGGAGAAAACACTGGTTAAGGACAAAGGAAAGGTGATGCTTATCTGTTGCCGTTATGAAATGTTATGGTAGATTACGGTAATAGAGAATAAGATTAAGCTCTTGGGTAATACAATATAGCAATATAATCCTTGACATCAGGCAAATCATGTTTAGGTTCTGAAGGATGAAACATCTAAAAATGTGACAATAACAAAAGTGGAGAGATTTATAAAGGAGAATGAATACACAGAGGTAGAGGAGAATAAAGGACTGAGATAACTGGTTTAATGTTAAGCGTTTTTATATTCTCTCTTGCCATTAGCCTTATCTCTCGGGGACAGATGCACGGAATGGAAATGGTAGTAGCATCTGTCGACTCTGGGATACAACGACTAGCAAGGAACTTTGTTCTGGTACGCTGATTCTTTGTCACTGATCATTTGGACAAATCACAATTTCACAGGTGCTCGCATCGTTTTGAATTTCCAAAGGGGAGGTGACATTTGGCCCATAGCTTGGCTGAAACTGGCTGACAGTTTTCATTGAGTGTGGTGGGGACTTATCTAGTCTCGTTAGACTTAACATGTCTCCCCTAAGAACTTAATCGAGCATCTGATGCAGTTACACAAGATTTTAGTTCTAGGTGTCCGAGATTAGCCTTGTGATCCCTTTCTCTTGTCTTCTCTCTCCCCTAAAGGTGCCATACAGCAGAGTCTGCTGATCGAGCCGGAGAGCCTGGTCTCCCTCAACCTGCTGGTGGCATCTGCAGTCTCAGCCTTCACCATCGGTGCGGCGCTCTCGGGGCTGGCTGTCTGCTGGATTATGGCCCACAAGCCTGGCAACCGTCGCCACGGCAACAATACCCCCCAGTCCACTATCCAGCGCCAGGAGAGGGGGATGTTGACGTCAGGAGGAGGGATGGGGGGATCGGTCCTCAGTGTGACCCGTCAGGGAGGAGGCGATAGACCCTGCTCTCAGGGCGGGGAGACCCTGTTTGTGATGCCCAACGGCTGGGGGAAGTCAGGGGAGCTGGACCCAGGGTTCCTGCCTACTCCGGAGCACACGCCCCAGCAGAAAAGACGTGGGCTCAGGCTGTCTGATTCTGGATCAGGGGGGTGGGATAACAGCCAGACCTACCTGGGAGGGAGTACCATGGGGCTGGCGTCTCCCTGCCCTCTCCCTTGCCCCCCACACCCCTCCACCGCTGTCTACCTGACCACCAGACTATTTCAGGGGGGAGGAGGAGGGAGGCACGGGGGTGAGGAGCGAGGAAGAGGAGGGGAGACTCCTCGCCAGCACTACGTGTGCCTGAGCAAGCCCCGGGGGGAGAAGGGCAGAAGTGGGACACCGAAGTCGGCGCTTCGTAAGTCGGCAGGGGAGTACGTGTACCCCATGACCCCCCAGGATTCTCCGGATAGGAGGAGGGTGGTGTCAGCCCCCAGCGCCCCTATGGAGTTTGGGGAGCCCCTGCCACTCCGCTGGCCTCCCCAGGAAGGCTACATCCTCAGCAGCCAGGGCATGGTCCCTGTACCTCCATCCTCCATGCCCACCATCAAAGGCCAGCAGTACGTGGCCCAGCACCACACACCCGGGCCGGGCAGGTCTCAGCTGAGAGGGGCCTTGGGGAGAGGAGAGCTGGGGGAGCTGGTGGATCTCAGCCAGCTGCTGAGTAAGAAGAGTTCCAATGAGAGGACTCACAACGGGCAGTGATCAAGCAGGGAAACCATGTCTCTTTCTATATCGTTCTCTTTCTGTCTGTTCTACATTTTCTCTCACTCTCTCTTTCTCTCTGACCTCTTTCTCTGTCATTGTCATTTAGTCCTCCGGATATCTCTGTATCTCGCTGGCGGACTCCTGAGGCTGTTCTCGCTGGCAGACTCCTGAGGCTGTTCTCGCTGGCAGACTCCTGAGGCTGTTCTCGCTAGCAGACTCCTGAGGCTGTTCTCGCTGGCAGACTCCTGAGGCTGTTCTCGCTGGCAGACTCCTGAGGCTGTTCTCGCTGGCAGACTCCTGAGGCTGTTCTCACTGGCAGACTCCTGAGGCTGTTCTCTCTGTGACTGGTTGATGCTGCTATCACTCATACCCTGCTTGGCTGTGATTGGTCAGTGAAAGTGAGGTTGTTGCTGTGTCTGCATTGCAGAGCTGCCTCTCCCCTCTGGCTGCTTAGAGAGGGGAGAGAGGAGGAGAGAGAGATAGCGGGATTGAAAGAGGTGAGAAAGAGGGATGGAGATGGAAAGAGAAAAGGGAAGGAAGAGTTTGCTAGACAGCAGAATTCTTCCAAAAGAACACATTAAGAGAGAACCATAAATAGGAAGGAACATGCAAAGAGACCCAGAGACAGACACTTCCCTGTGCAACAAACAGGGCAACAAGGACTGACCGAACAACATGGCCACAGAGCCCACTGTCAGGTGTCAGAAGACAAGACCCAGTGGACATCACTCCTACACAGTGTACTTTGTCCACCTTCCAGTGCAGACTGATTGGCACTCTCTGACAATAAGACAATGGAGGACACTGAAACATGAATTGTAAACACATTACTTTGAAGCATCTTGCTGCAGGTGAATGAAGCAGACACCCCCCTGGGCTCACACGTCAGATCATCATCTACTTTTGATTTACACTTGATTTACAACTCAACCAAAACTGTGATTTGGTTCATAATAACGTGAATTTAATGTGAAATCAACGAGAAAATGTCACCAGGTCATTGGATTTAGGTGAACAGTTGGGTGAAAACAAGACCAAATGCCCCTACGTTGATTCAATGTCATCACATAGATTTCTGGTGTTGAAATGACGTGGAAACAATGTTGATTCAAACAGTTTTTGCAGAGTGGGACTGTTCTCTCTCAGTGACACTGAGGTCATTCTGACTCTGACTCTGAATGTCACGAGAATATCTGATGAAGAGTGTCGAAAGGAAGCGCAATGAAGATTTAATAGCCTGCCCTCCAGCTGCCTCCCCAACACACACACACACACACACACACACACAGGTCAGTTTTAATAAACCCACCCTGCGGGGGACCAGTCCTTGGTATCGTGGTCAGGGGGACATTGATTCCCAGTGTATGTGAGTCGACAGGGGGCGTAATAGTACCGCTCCTAACCTGTCTCACTGGGTCATACAGTACTGCTACTAACCTGTACAGTACCGCTCCTAACCTGTCTCACTGGGTCGTACAGTACCGCTCCTAACCTGTCTCACTGGGTCATACAGTACTGCTACTAACCTGTACAGTACCGCTCCTAACCTGTCGCACTGGGTCGTACAGTACCGCTCCTAACCTGTCTCACTGGGGCGTATAGTACCGCTCCTAACCTGTCTCACTGGGGCGTATAGTACTGCTCCTAACCTGTCTCACTGGGTCGTACAGTACTGCTCTTAACCTGTACAGTACCGCTCCTAACCTGTCTCACTGGGTTGTACAGTACCGCTCCTAACCTGTCTCACTGGGTCGTGCAGTACTGCTCTTAACCTAACTCACTGGGTCGTACAGTACTGCTCCTAACCTGTCTCACTGGGTCGTACAGTACCGCTCCTAACCTGACTCACTGGGTCGTATAGTACCGCTCCTAACCTGTCTCACTGGGTCGTACAGTACTGCTCCTAACCTGTCTCACTGGGTCGTACAGTACTGCTCTTAACCTGTCTCACTGGGTCATACAGTACTGCTCCTAACCTGTCTCACTGGGTCGTACAGTACTGCTCTTAACCTGTCTCACTGGGTCGTACAGTACTGCTCCTAACCTGTCTCACTGGGTCGTACAGTACTGCTCCTAACCTGTCTCACTGGGTCGTACAGTATCGCTCTTAACCTGTCTCACTGGGACCAAGGGACTATAACTCACCCTCACTGGGCCGGACTGGAATGTCAGCACTATTTCTGCCAGCCAGGCATTCTCTCTAATGACATGGCACCATTTCATCCCTCCATCCGTCCATTCCTTCACTTCATCACTCCATCCTTCCACTCCATGTACTTTTTAATGGCCAGTCATTTCAGAGCTGACGCAATGTGTTAGGAGCAGTACTGTACGACCCAGTGAGACAGGTTAGGAGCGGTACTGTACATGTTAAGAGCAGTACTGTATGACCCAGTGAGACAGGTTAGGAGCAGTACTGTATGACCCAGTGAGACAGGTTAGGAGCAGTACTGTATGACCCAGTGAGACAGGTTAGGAGCAGTACTGTATGACCCAGTGAGACAGGTTAGGAGTGGTACTGTACAGGTTAAGAGCAGTACTGTACGACCCAGTGAGACAGGTTAGGAGCAGTACTGTATGACCCAGTGAGACAGGTTAGGAGCAGTACTGTACGACCCAGTGAGACAGGTTAGGAGCAGTACTGTACGACCCAGTGAGACAGGTTAGGAGCAGTACTGTATGACCCAGTGAGACAGGTTAGGACCAGTACTGTACGACCCAGTGAGACAGGTTAGGAGCAGTACTGTATGACCCAGTGAGACAGGTTAGGAGCGGTACTGTATGACCCAGTGAGACAGGTTAAGAGCAATACTGTATGACCCAGTGAGACAGGTTAGGAGTGGTACTATACGACCCAGTGAGACAGGTTAGGAGCAGTACTGTACGACCCAGTGAGACAGGTTAGGAGCAGTACTGTATGACCCAGTGAGACAGGTTAGGAGCGGTACTGTACGACCCAGTGAGACAGGTTAGGAGCAGTACTGTATGACCCAGTGAGACGGGTTAGGAGCGGTACTGTACGACCCAGTGAGACAGGTTAGGAGCAGTACTGTATGACCCAGTGAGACAGGTTAGGAGCGGTACTGTACGACCCAGTGAGACAGGTTAGGAGCGGTACTGTACAGGTTAAGAGCAGTACTGTATGACCCAGTGATACAGGTTAGGAGCGGTACTATACGACCCAGTGAGACAGGTTAGGAGCGGTACTGTACGACCCAGTGAGACAGGTTAGGAGCGGTACTGTATGACCCAGTGAGACAGGTTAAGAGCAGTACTGTATGACCCAGTGAGACAGGTTAGGAGCGGTACTGTACGACCCAGTGAGACAGGTTAGGAGCGGTACTGTACAGGTTAAGAGCAGTACTGTATGACCCAGTGAGACAGGTTAGGAGCAGTACTGTACGACCCAGTGAGACAGGTTAGGAGCGATACTGTACGACCCAGTGAGACAGGTTAAGAGCGGTACTGTATGACCCAGTGAGACAGGTTAAGAGCAGTACTGTATGACCCAGTGAGACAGGTTAGGAGCAGTACTGTATGACCCAGTGAGACAGGTTAGGAGCGGTACTGTACGACCCAGTGAGACAGGTTAGGAGCGGTACTGTACAGGTTAAGAGCAGTACTGTATGACCCAGTGAGTCAGGTTAGGAGAAGTACTGTATGACCCAGTGAGACAGGTTAGGAGCAGTACTGTACGACCCAGTGAGACAGGTTAGGAGCGATACTGTACGACCCAGTGAGACAGGTTAAGAGCGGTACTGTATGACCCAGTGAGACAGGTTAAGAGCAGTACTGTATGACCCAGTGAGACAGGTTAGGAGCAGTACTGTATGACCCAGTGAGACAGGTTAGGAGCAGTACTGTACGACCCAGTGAGACAGGTTAAGAGCAGTACTGTACGACCCAGTGAGACAGGTTAGTAGCAGTACTGTACAGGTTAAGAGCAGTACTGTATGACCCAGTGAGACAGGTTAGTAGCAGTACTGTACGACCCAGTGAGACAGGTTAAGAGCAGTACTGTATGACCCAGTGAGACAGGTTAGGAGCAGTACTGTATGACCCAGTGAGACAGGTTAGGAGCGGTACTGTACGACCCAGTGAGACAGGTTAGGAGCGGTACTGTACAGGTTAAGAGCAGTACTGTATGACCCAGTGATACAGGTTAGGAGCGGTACTATACGACCCAGTGAGACAGGTTAGGAGCGGTACTGTACGACCCAGTGAGACAGGTTAGGAGCGGTACTGTATGACCCAGTGAGACAGGTTAAGAGCAGTACTGTATGACCCAGTGAGACAGGTTAGGAGCGGTACTGTACGACCCAGTGAGACAGGTTAGGAGCGGTACTGTACAGGTTAAGAGCAGTACTGTATGACCCAGTGAGTCAGGTTAGGAGAAGAACTGTATGACCCAGTGAGACAGGTTAGGAGCAGTACTGTACGACCCAGTGAGACAGGTTAGGAGCGATACTGTACGACCCAGTGAGACAGGTTAAGAGCGGTACTGTATGACCCAGTGAGACAGGTTAAGAGCAGTACTGTATGACCCAGTGAGACAGGTTAGGAGCAGTACTGTATGACCCAGTGAGACAGGTTAGGAGCGGT
The DNA here is from genome assembly GCF_057628025.1 of Oncorhynchus mykiss. Lineage (NCBI taxonomy): Eukaryota > Metazoa > Chordata > Actinopteri > Salmoniformes > Salmonidae > Oncorhynchus > Oncorhynchus mykiss. The sequence goes on from NC_143029.1 coordinate 79,679,627, forward strand.
ACTGTACGACCCAGTGAGACAGGTTAGGAGCGGTACTGTACAGGTTAAGAGCAGTACTGTATGACCCAGTGAGTCAGGTTAGGAGAAGTACTGTATGACCCAGTGAGACAGGTTAGGAGCAGTACTGTACGACCCAGTGAGACAGGTTAGGAGCGATACTGTACGACCCAGTGAGACAGGTTAAGAGCGGTACTGTATGACCCAGTGAGACAGGTTAAGAGCAGTACTGTATGACCCAGTGAGACAGGTTAGGAGCAGTACTGTATGACCCAGTGAGACAGGTTAGGAGCAGTACTGTACGACCCAGTGAGACAGGTTAAGAGCAGTACTGTACGACCCAGTGAGACAGGTTAGTAGCAGTACTGTATGACCCAGTGAGACAGGTTAGGAGCAGTACTGTACAGGTTAAGAGCAGTACTGTACGACCCAGTGAGACAGGTTAGTAGCAGTACTGTACGACCCAGTGAGACAGGTTAAGAGCAGTACTGTATGACCCAGTGAGACAGGTTAGGAGCAGTACTATACGCCCCAGTGAGACAGGTTAGGAGCGGTACTGTATGACCCAGTGAGACAGGTTAGGAGCAGTACTGTACGACCCAGTGAGACAGGTTAGGAGCGGTACTGTATGACCCAGTGAGACAGATTAGGAGCAGTACTGTACGACCCAGTGAGACAGGTTAGGAGCAGTACTATACGCCCCAGTGAGACAGGTTAGGAGCGGTACTATACGCCCCAGTGAGACAGGTTAGGAGCGGTACTGTACGACCCAGTGAGACAGGTTAGGAGCGGTACTGTACAGGTTAGGAGCAGTACTATACGACCCAGTGAGACAGGTTAGGAGCGGTACTGTACAGGTTAGGAGCGGTACTGTACGACCCAGTGAGACAGGTTAGGAGCGGTACTGTACAGGTTAGGAGCAGTACTATACGACCCAGTGAGACAGGTTAGGAGCGGTACTGTACAGGTTAGGAGCAGTACTGTATGACCCAGTGAGACAGGTTAGGAGCGGTACTATACGCCCCCTCTCGACTCACATACACTGGGAATCAATGTCCCCTGACCACGATACCAAGGACTGGTCCCCCGCAGGGTGGGTTTATTAAAACTGACCTGTGTGTGTGTGTGTGTGTGTGTGTGTGTGTGTGTGTGTGTGTGTGTGTGTGTGTGTGTGTGTGTGTGTGCACGCAGATGCACTGGCTATGCGTGTGATTGATAATCACTATGGTTGTGATTGAAACGACTGTCCTGACTCTTACTCATCCATGTTAATGGACATTTTCCCAGAGCTCAAACGGGACCATACATTCTACCCGTCAAAGTGTCTAATGAGAAACTTTCCATTACTTTAAGTGATCATGGAAAGAGGGATAGATAGAAAGACAGAGGGAAAAGACGAAAGGCAGGAGGACCGAGAGAGAAACAGAAAGGCAGAGTGAGAAAGAGAGAGACAACACTGAGACAAGGAAGAAGATGTGATCTGTCATTCCCAAGTCATCAGAGCCACAGCTCCAGTCACATCCAGAAGGAAAATGAGTTCAGCTCTGTTGTGAACCTGAGCAGTAATGACTTGTATATAAAGACCCAACCCCAGTCAGATGTCTGTGTTACCGTTGAAGGAGCACAATGATGACGTCACACATGGGGTGTTGTTTCAAGACCGAGTCACAGTTACAAGACACTCATAATCACACCATGCCGATGACTTTTCGCCCTTTGTTGTCAATACAATATTATGTGCCAACATTCTAAACTGTACTTTTGGGTGACATACGGACCACAGAAGCAAAAAGGAAACATATTTTCAAGTGCCATAAAAACCATGTCAGTACATTTGATTCTTTATACATTTGATACTGTGATGTTGTATAATTTGTTCAAATGTGTACAGTTCCTGTGTACAATGAGGAACTTCACAATGTTGCCTTCAGATAGCATACTGAACATTGATTTTCTTTCATAACTATTTTGACTTTGCTGCTCTTATCCATTTGATAAAGTTGATGCCACTGACAGTCTGTTTATAAACCACTTATAAACAGTAGTACATAATTTAGGTCAGTTTTTCCTGAAATACTCTAGCAAAGTATTGATTGTTTTTCTCCACACCAACAAACTGTCATACTGAGGAACCTTAAAGTCCAAGGCTACTTCCTGTTCATAATACTGTGCAGTAATACATCATGGAAAAGCACAATAACTTTTATTTTTCTTATTTGAAAAGTAGTTGTACTGTAACGTTATCTATGTATATTTGTGTAAATAATCTATTTGAAGGTATCTTATCCATGTGGTTTTAAGGTTGTTGTTTTTTCATCCTTGACACAGGCCTTTGACGTGTTGGTTTTGGTTGACTGTGATATGAATGAGATGTAACAGAGCAGGCTGGTGGGAGGAGCTATAGGAGAACGGGCTCTTTATAGTGGCTGGAATGGAACGGTGTCTGACCCACCAGCCACCACTGAGATGCAAGTACAGGAATTACAGTATTTACCTTTGACTGAAAGCTGAGGGTAGCTGTTTCCTTTCTAAAAAGAGTAGAATCGTAGGCTTGTCCTGCTGAGCTGAATGAAAAAGGTCTCCATATTATTTGATTTATGATTTACGGCTGTACACACACACACACACACACACACACACACACACACACACACACACACACACACACACACACACACACACACACACACACACACACACACACATTAAACACTTAATGTGAGAGGATACAGCAGTCAGTTAATATGGACAACCCTGTCAATATATTCTTTATTATTCTAATAAACAATGAATATGTATTAATCTTTGTTGTGTCTTTATGGATTGTTAATTTGACTGTAATGTTATACAGTAGGATTCTTTCAAGCAACCATTTCTATCACCACTAGATGGCGGTGGAAACTAGTCTTTGCAGGAGAGGAAAGAGCCATCGGTGAGATTGGCTGTGTTCTCGAGCATCAAAATGACTGCAGGCGACTGCCGACCGACTGATCTACAAATCACCTTGCATCATAAATAACTACTGATAATTATTTGTAGATCAGTCAGTTAGTCACAATTTACCCATGATACGTTGTGTTTATGATCCTCTCGAACTCGGCCAATAACTCCATGGGTGCGTCTCAGCGTTCTACCGTGGCGTCCTCTCATCTCTTTACCTTCAGATGCACCGATATGAAAGAAGTGGACAGCTCACAGTTGGAATCTATCATATTCTCATGTATCCTGGGTTTTCAGGTCAAGGCAGATTCATTGAAAGAGACCAGTTGAGGAGGCCACATTATCCTATAGAGACATACATGCTATGTGATTCCACTGTTGCCAAGGGGGTCACATTATCCTATTGAGATACATACACCCTATGTGATTGGGTGGTGAATCATTGCTTGTTAGATTTGATGTCATTAACAGCTGGGGCATTGCCTTTGTGTTAGAGTGCTCCTTGAATCAGTCTAGTGTCTAATGTGTGCAGGCTTTTGCTCTAGCCCGGCACTAACCTAAGTCAAATCAATGAATTACTGTACATTTGTTGTCTCTAGACTGCAATTAATTTATTCAGATGTGTTTGAGCACCACACATAAAACCCTCAAGATGCTGAGCTGCCCATCCCCACTCTATGGCTTGGCTTGATATCGAGTTTATACTGCAGCTTTGATGACATAACAGACAGAATTTAGCACCTACTGAGCAGACTGAAACAAGCCTCTCCAGACCTCGCTGTGGTAGAACATCTTGCCCATCTAAAAGGTCAACTAAAGCCCATGTTCATGTAAATAGTATATTTATATCATTCATGGTACATTCATTATGTGTTTGCATTGGCAACCACACATCTCTCTCTCACACACACCCACGCATGCAAGAACTCTCGCTTGCACACACACACTCCATTTAATACATTATTTTAATGAAAGAAATGTTGACTAAAACATGATGACATTATTGTGGTGGTGTAGAACATGAAGGGAGGGGTATGATGACTCATTGTCGGTCTTGTGTGTTCACTGCTGATCTGCTGTTTTCAAAATAAAACTGTTTCAACAGAAAGTAATAACTAATGGAATCCAGGAAGCAGTTTGTGGTAGCGATCCATTCACAAACTAGCCAAAAATCACGCACTAATTTTAAAGATTCCCATTTATTTTTTTTGAAAAGGAATCTCAGCAAAAACCCAAGATGGATGGGTGTGTAGCAGACCACAAAGACGATCAGGTTGGCTGTTACTATGCCAATAATGTTCCTCTTCTCCACAGTGGTGTCCTCATCCTCATCCTTCTCCTTCATTAGAACCCTTATGGTCTGTGTGGAACAGAACACTAAAATCAAAACTGGCAGAAGATACCCCAGCACCTCTAGAACCACAAGGAACTCAACTGACAACGTGCTTTCTTGAGATACTTCATAACATGTAATCAGTTTGTGAGGATCGTTGTCTTTTCTGAACACGGCACATATCGTTACTACGGTGACCCATATGGTCCCACACACCACCGCAGCCACCTTCTTTGACCGCCATGTTCTGGTGTGGAACGGGTACTTGACCGCCAGGTAGCGGTGGATGCTGATGGCGGTGACCGTGAGGATGCTGGCGTACATGTTGATGTAATGTGTGGAGATGAGGAAGGTGCAGAAGTGTGTTCTGTCTAGACGGTGGAAGGCATTGTAGATGCGGAAGGGGAGGAAGAACACGAGGGAGCAGTTGGCTGCTGCGAGGTTCAGCATGTAGACGTGTGTGTCGGTCCACATGGCTCGTTTGGCGAGGAAGACGCGTAGAACCGCCATGTTGAGTAGCAAGCCCACCAGGAACACAGGAACGTAGCCCACGGCTTGGAGGATTTCCACTTCACAGGTATTGTTGTTGTTACACATAGCTACCTGAGGAGAGGACATGACTCAGGCAAGCTATTACAAATATAACATTGTGTCACACGGGTTTTTACAAGATATAAGCAGAATTAAGTCCTTTATCATGGGTCTTGATCTACCTAGTCTGAAATAGTTGTTCCTCCTCTCCTGTCCTTCACTTGGTCTGATGTGAAATAGTTGGAGGATAACCTCTGCCACATTGCTTTCACCTCTTGTATTTATTTTTTTTCAGATTTGTGCAGAAGACCAGGGTAAAAATCAATTTGAGATTACTAGGCTAGTGGCCAATCCTATAAAAGAGTGTGAGTTTTTGAGATACCCTTACCCCAGGTAGAACAAAACACAAACATGTTTTTTCACATCTCTAATGACTCCCAATTATCAAATGGATGGTTGTGAAAAAATATTGTACTGCAAAGAGGTTACATTTATAGATATTGTGACCCCCGCCCCTCTTCCAAAGCCTGCAGAATAATGCCTTGTGACTCCCGCCCCTCTTCCAAAGCATGCAGAATAATGCCTTGTGACCCCCGCCCCTCTTCCAAAGCATGCAGAATAATGCCTTGTGACCCCCGCCCCTCTTCCAAAGCGTGCAGAATAATGCCTTTTGACCCCCGCCCCTCTTCCAAAGCATGCAGAATAATGCCTTGTGACCCCCACCCCTCTTCCAAAGCGTGCAGAATAATGCCTTGTGATCCCCGCCCCTCTTCCAAAGCATGCAGAATAATGCCTTGTGACCCCCACCCCTCTTCCAAAGCGTGCAGATGAATGCCTTGTGACATCCGCCCCTCTTCCAAAGCATGCAGAATAATGCCTTGTGACCCCCGCCCCTCTTCCAAAGCGTGCAGAATAATGCCTTGTGACCCCCACCCATCTTCCAAAGCGTGCAGAATAAGGCCTTGTGACCCCCGCCCCTCTTTCAACATGTGCAGAATAATGCCTTGTGACCTCCGCCCCTCTTCCAATGCATGCAGAATAATGCCTTGTGACCCCCGCCCCTCTTCCAATGCATGCAGAATAATGCCTTGTGACCCCCGATCCTCTTCCGAAGCGTGCAGAATAATGCCTTGTGATCCCCGCCCCTCTTCCAAAGCGTGCAGAATAGTGCCTTGTGACCCCCATCCCTCTTCCAAAGCATGCAGATTAATGCCTTGTGACCCCCGCCCCTCTTCCAAAGCGTGCAGAATAATGCCTTGTGACCCCCGCCCATCTTCTAAAGCGTGCAGAATAATGCCTTGTGACCCCCGCCCCTCTTCCAATGCATGCAGAATAATGCCTGCATGCTTTTAGGCGGAAATATCAACAATGAATATTTATGTTGAATCTAAGCTTTACTTTTTGGTAGCTGATTAATAGACAACTTTACAAGTCAAGTGGGCTCTCATTCAGTGGTGTATGTTCCTGCATGACAAAAATACCTAGAGTTATACAGTTTGTTTATGTTGTGGCCATAGCTGTGGGAAGTAGGTGTGCTGAGGTTGCTGCACCACCACCTGATAAATCTGAATAAAAAATATATTCATAAAAAATATGAATATCTTTTTTTATATTTTTCCACAAAAATAGTGCTGGGCCTTTGCTAGTCCTGTATTTGTGGACCGAAATAGATGTCTGTAGCACGGGCAAAAAAAATACTTCAAAATCTCTGTTTTGGCAAAAAAAAGTGGTTGTATAATGAAGAACAGTATCTTGCAGGATTCAATAGTTGATTTGTAAGAGTTGTTGCCCAGTCCCTTTCTCTGTGATGTCATTCTAATGGAATCCAGAAAGAACAAAACCCTGTTCTCAAACATTTACATCAAATTAAATATTTTTCTTGATCAAATAACATGAAAAACAACCACTTTTTGTACAGTATTAATTTACCGTCCTTACAAACCACTTAATGTAAATGTATATTACTGTATTGTACATAGACTGGTCATCTTGGTTTGTACCTGTAGACTTTCCATCACCATGATGGAAAAACAATGACCAATACAGTAATTGAGTACATTGAGACATCAAGTGTTTTGTGATGATGTGATGTGATGATGTGGCCCAGTTGGTAGTGCATGCTGCTTGCATTGCTAGGGGTGTGGGATCGATTCCCACGTGGGACCAGTATGATGATGTACGCACTCACTAATGTACGTTGCTCTGGATAAGATTGTCTAGTAAAAGGAATGAATAGACCATTTCAGTTTTCACATAAAAATAATTTGTATTGTTTTGTACAGATAATTATCAGATTGAAGTTACAAATGCTGGTAAATATAAATACATTAAGTTTTTTTTTTAAATCACAAAAGTAGTGCACTGGCTTTACCTAGTCTTGTATTAGCACACCGATATTGACCTCTGTGTCGTCACCCCTCTCCCCCCGTCGGCGAAAAAATCACACCACCCCCTCCCCTAAATGACTTCCTGCGGCTAAGGTTGTGGCTATTGTAATTGTCTCTAAGGAAAATAAGTGGTCTTAGACAGTGAAAACGGTCATGTATTTTTTGTCAAAGGTTCCTCTGTAGACTTTATGTGTTCAGCCTCTTGCAATTATATTAGGGGGCTCCCCTAAATTTGACTCATAATCCATTATGGTGCCCAAAATCAGTTGTGCCAGTAACAGAAAGGTCACTGGTTCAAATCTGTCACGTCCTGACCTTAGTTCCTTGTTTATGTCTCTGTTTTAGTTTGGTCAGGGCGTGAGTTGGGGTGGGCATTCTATGTTTTGTATTTCTGTGTTTGGCCTGGTATGGTTCCCAATCAGAGGCAGATGTCGATCGTTGTTTCTGATTGAGAACCATACTTAGGCAGCCTGTTTTCCCACCAAGGGTATCAGCATTCAACTCCATAGTGCCCGCAAAGCTCATCACTAAGTTAAGGACTCAGGGTCTAAACACCTCCCTCTGCAACTGGATCCTGGACTTCCTGACGGACTGCCCCCAGGTGGTAAGGGTAGGCAACAACATGTCTGCTACACTGATCCTCAACACACGTTCCCCTCAGGGGTGTGTGCTTAGTCCCCTCCTGTACTCCCTGTTCACCCACAACTGCGTGAAAAAAACACGACTCCAACACTATCATTAAGTTTGCTGACGACACAGCAGTGGTAGGCCTGATCACCGACAACGATGAGACAGACTTTAGGGAGGAGGTCAAAGACCTGGCAGTGTGGTGCCATTACAACAACCTCTCCCTCAATGTGAGAAAGACAAGGAGCTGATCGTGGACTACAGGAAAATGTGGGCCGAGCAGGCCCAAATTAACATCGACGGGAGAAGTAGTGGAGCGGGTCGAAAGTTTCAGGTTCCTTGGTGTCCACATCACCAATGAACTATCATGGACCAAACACACCAAGACAGTCGTAAAGAGGGCACGATTACACATTTTCCCCCTTAGGGGACTGAAAAGATTTGGCATGGGTCCCCAGATCCTCAAAAAGTTATACAACTGCATCATCGAGAGCATCCTGACCGGTTGCATCACCGCCTGATATGGCAACTGCTCGACTTTTGACCGTAAGGTGCTACAGAGGGTAGTGCGAATGGCCCAGTACATCAGTGGTGCCAAGCTTCCTGCCACCCAGAAGTTGGTAGTGCATGCTGCTTGCATTGCTAGGGGTGTGGGATCGATTCCCACGTGGGACCAGTATGATGATGTACGCACTCACTAATGTACGTTGCTCTGGATAAGATTGTCTAGTAAAAGGAATGAATAGACCATTTCAGTTTTCACATAAAAATAATTTGTATTGTTTTGTACAGATAATTATCAGATTGAAGTTACAAATGCTGGTAAATATAAATACATTAAGTTTTTTTTTTAAATCACAAAAGTAGTGCACTGGCTTTACCTAGTCTTGTATTAGCACACCGATATTGACCTCTGTGTCGTCACCCCTCTCCCCCCGTCGGCGAAAAAATCACACCACCCCCTCCCCTAAATGACTTCCTGCGGCTAAGGTTGTGGCTATTGTAATTGTCTCTAAGGAAAATAAGTGGTCTTAGACAGTGAAAACGGTCATGTATTTTTTGTCAAAGGTTCCTCTGTAGACTTTATGTGTTCAGCCTCTTGCAATTATATTAGGGGGCTCCCCTAAATTTGACTCATAATCCATTATGGTGCCCAAAATCAGTTGTGCCAGTAACAGAAAGGTCACTGGTTCAAATCTGTCACGTCCTGACCTTAGTTCCTTGTTTATGTCTCTGTTTTAGTTTGGTCAGGGCGTGAGTTGGGGTGGGCATTCTATGTTTTGTATTTCTGTGTTTGGCCTGGTATGGTTCCCAATCAGAGGCAGATGTCGATCGTTGTTTCTGATTGAGAACCATACTTAGGCAGCCTGTTTTCCCACCAAGGGTTGTGGGTAGTTGTTTTCTATGTCTGTGTTTTACCATACAGAACTGTTTCAGTTCTCATTTATTTATCTTGTTCTTTTGTATTCTGTGTTCAGTTTAATACATTTATTATGGACACTTACCACGCTGCGCATTTGTCTGATATTTCATACTCCTCGTCAGAGGAAGAAGAAAATCGTTACAATATCCCTGAGCCGGCAAGGTGGGGAAAAAAATCTGCCGTTCTGCAACAACTACTCCCCAGGCACTGTGGACGTCGATTAAGGCAGCCCCTTTGCCCTCAAAACCTCAATCTGTCGGGGCATAGACTCTACAAGGTATCAAAAGTGTTCCACAGGGATGCTGGCCCATGTTGACTCCAATGCTTCCCACAGTTGTATCAAGTTGGTTGGATGTCCTTGGGTGGTAGACCCTTCTTGATACACACAGGAAACTGTTGATCGTGAAAAACCCAGCAGCGTTCCAGTTCCTTACTCACTCAAACCGGTGAGCCTGGCACCTACCACCATACCCTGTTCAAAGGCACTTCAATCTTTTGTCTTGCCCATTTATCCTCTGAATGGCACACATACACAATCCATGTCTCAATTGTTTCAAGGCTTAAAAATCATTTTTTAACCTGTCTCCCACCCTTTACACACTGATTCTGACCATAATTATATCCTCCTGATTTCTGCATACAAGCCAAAACTAAAGCAGGAAGTAACAGTGACTCGCTCAATACGGAAGTGGTCAGATGACGCGGATGCTAAGTTACTGTTTTGCTAGCACAGACTGGATTTATCAAATGGCATTGAGGAGTATACCACCTCATTCATCGGCTTCATCAATAAGTGGATAGACGATGTCGTCCCCACAGTGACCGTACGTACATATCCCAACCAGAAGCCATGGATTACAGGCAACATCCACATCGAGCTAAAGGCCAGAGCTGCAGCTTTCAAGAAGCAGGACACTATTCCGGATGCTTATAAGAAATCCTGCTATGCACCAAGATGAACCATCAAACAATCAAAGTGTCAATACAGGATTTAGATTTAATCGAACTACACCGGCCTGCAATGACGCTCGTCAGGTATGGCAGGGCTTGAAAACTATTACGGACTTCAAAGGGAAACTAAGCCGCGAGCTGCCAAGTGACGCGAGCCTACCAGATGAGCTAAATGCCTTTTATGCTCGTTTCGAGGCAAGCAACACTGAAGCATGCATGAGAGCATCAGCTGTTCTGGACGGCTGTGTAATAGCGCTCATCGGTAGCCGATGTGAGCAAGACCTTTAAACAGGTCAAGATTCACAAAGTCACGGGGGCCAGATTGATTACCAGGACGTGTACTCAGAGCATGTCCGGACCAATTGGCAAGTGTCTACACTGACATTTTCAACTCTCCCTGAGCGAGTCTGATTTTACCTACATGTTTCAAGCAGACCACCATATTCCCTGTGTCCAAGGAAGCGAGGATAACCTCCCTAAATGATTACCGACCGCAGCACTCAAGTCGGTAGCCATGAAATACTTTGAAAGGCTTGTCATAGCTCCCATCAACAGCACCCTCCCGGATACCCTAGACCCACTCCAATTCCAATACCGCCCCAACAGATCCACTGATGACGTAATCTCAATCGTACTCCACACTGCCCTTTCCCACCTGGATATCAGCATTCAACTCCATAGTGCCCGCAAAGCTCATCACTAAGTTAAGGACTCAGGGTCTAAACACCTCCCTCTGCAACTGGATCCTGGACTTCCTGACGGACTGCCCCCAGGTGGTAAGGGTAGGCAACAACATGTCTGCTACACTGATCCTCAACACACGTTCCCCTCAGGGGTGTGTGCTTAGTCCCCTCCTGTACTCCCTGTTCACCCACAACTGCGTGAAAAAAACACGACTCCAACACTATCATTAAGTTTGCTGACGACACAGCAGTGGTAGGCCTGATCACCGACAACGATGAGACAGACTTTAGGGAGGAGGTCAAAGACCTGGCAGTGTGGTGCCATTACAACAACCTCTCCCTCAATGTGAGAAAGACAAGGAGCTGATCGTGGACTACAGGAAAATGTGGGCCGAGCAGGCCCAAATTAACATCGACGGGAGAAGTAGTGGAGCGGGTCGAAAGTTTCAGGTTCCTTGGTGTCCACATCACCAATGAACTATCATGGACCAAACACACCAAGACAGTCGTAAAGAGGGCACGATTACACATTTTCCCCCTTAGGGGACTGAAAAGATTTGGCATGGGTCCCCAGATCCTCAAAAAGTTATACAACTGCATCATCGAGAGCATCCTGACCGGTTGCATCACCGCCTGATATGGCAACTGCTCGACTTTTGACCGTAAGGTGCTACAGAGGGTAGTGCGAATGGCCCAGTACATCAGTGGTGCCAAGCTTCCTGCCACCCAGAACCTATATACTAGGCGGTGTCAGAGGAAAGCCCAAAAAATGTTCAAAGACTCCCGTCACCCAAGTCATAGACTGCTTTCTCTGATACTGCACGGCAAGCGGTAACGGAGCGCCAAGTCTAGGACCAAAAGGTTTACCCCAAGCCATAAGACTGCTGAACAATTAATCAAATGGCCACCGGACTACTTACATTGACACCCCCCTCCCCTCCATTTATTTTTTACACTGTTGCTTCTCAATGTTTATTATCTATGCATAGTCACTTCACCCCTACCTACATGTACAAATTACCTCCACTAACCTGTACCCCAGCACATTGACTCGGTACCGGTACCCCCTGTATATAACCTCCACACTGACTAAGTACCGGTACCCCTGTATATAGCCTCCATACTGACTCAGTACCGGTACCCCCTGTATATAACCTCCACACTGACTCAGTACCGGTACCCCCTGTATATAACCTCCACACTGACTCAGTACCGGTACCCCCTGTATATAACCTCCACACTGACTCGGTACCGGTACCCCCTGTATATAACCTCCACATTGACTCTGTACCGGTACCCCCTGTATATAGCCTCTACACTGACTCAGTACCGGTACCCCCTGTATATAACCTCCAAACTGACTCGGTACCGGTACCCCCTGTATATAACCTCCACATTGACTAAGTACCGGTACCCCTGTATATAGCCTCCATACTGACTCAGTACCGGTACCCCCTGTATATAACCTCCACACTGACTCAGTACCGGTACCCCCTGTATATAACCTCCACACTGACTCAGTACCGGTACCCCCTGTATATAACCTCCACACTGACTCGGTACCGGTACCCCCTGTATATAACCTCCACATTGACTCTGTACCGGTACCCCCTGTATATAGCCTCCACACTGACTAAGTACCGGTACCCCTGTATATAGCCTCCATACTGACTCAGTACCGGTACCCCCTGTATATAACCTCCACACTGACTCAGTACCGGTACCCCCTGTATATAACCTGCACACTGACTCAGTACCGGTACCCCTGTATATAGCCTCCATACTGACTCAGTACCGGTACCCCCTGTATATAACCTCCACACTGACTCAGTACCGGTACCCCCTGTATATAACCTCCACACTGACTCAGTACCGGTACCCCCTGTATATAGCCTCTACACTGACTCAGTACCGGTACCCCCTGTATATAACCTCCAAACTGACTCGGTACCGGTACCCCCTGTATATAACCTCCACATTGACTAAGTACCGGTACCCCTGTATATAGCCTCCATACTGACTCAGTACCGGTACCCCCTGTATATAACCTCCACACTGACTCAGTACCGGTACCCCCTGTATATAACCTCCACACTGACTCAGTACCGGTACCCCCTGTATATAACCTCCACACTGACTCGGTACCGGTACCCCCTGTATATAACCTCCACATTGACTCTGTACCGGTACCCCCTGTATATAGCCTCCACACTGACTCAGTACCGGTACCCCCTGTATATAACCTCCAAACTGACTCGGTACCGGTACCCCCTGTATATAACCTCCACATTGACTCTGTACCGGTACCCCCTGTATATAACCTCCACATTGACTCTGTACCGGTACCCCCTGTATATAGCCTCCACACTGACTCGGTACCGGTACCCCCTGTATATAACCTCGTTATTGTTATGTTATTGTGTTTATTTTTATTATTTCTTACTTTAGTTTATTTGGTAAATATTTTCTTAACTCTTTCTTGAACTGCACCGTTGGTTAAGGGCTCGTAAGTAAGAATTTCACAGTAAGGTTACACGTTGTATTTGGCACGTGACAAATAAAGTTTGATTTGATTTAATTGAAGTGGATTTTACAGGTGACCTCAATAAAGGATCTTGGCTTTCACCGGGATTCACCTGTCACCTTGTATTGCACATTTTAGCAATATCAGAGCTTGCAATATTGAGTTACATGAGCTGATGTGGCCCGACCCTCCTACAGCCAGGCATAATTATGCACTTTTAGAGTTTAGGTGTTGTGTCAGAATATCTATATATTTTACCACTTTTGCAGTAAAATATTTTTACACAACCATTCAATTCATAAATGCGGAAACATTAGTAGTGAAAGACATGGTAGGGGTATCAACAACAAAAAAATGTAAGCCCTGCAACTAGCCTATACTGAGATGCACCCATAGTAATAGACTCTAATCACGTCTAATCAGAGTATTTCTGTGCATCAGGTCAACAGGAACAGTGTGCTTCCTCATTGAAAAAATATACTTTATTTGGACAGACAGTCATACATAAATAATCATAATCATACCTTGTGTTATTTCCCACTCTCCTTTCTCACTCAGTGACTGATGAGATCTATCTCCTTGCAAAGAAAATGGCTTTAGAAGAAAAAAAATGTTTTACTTATCTTTGTCAGTATCAAGGTTAAACGGCAAACAAGGCATCTAGAGTTAAAAGGAATAGGGAATTCTGTATTGTACTGATTCCTGTGGGGTTACCACTAACTGAGTAGTACATCTGCAAAGCTACTAACACATTTTCCCTTTCTATTTTTTTCACCATTACAGTCTTGCACAGTAAAATACATTATTGATAAATGGCATCAGATTATCTAAATATTGTCAGTACATTGTATTATTGCAATATATTGTTATTGAAGTTTGACATTTATCAAATATTCTCCATGTCTGTGGCCTACACATAATTTAATATGTTTAAGACCAATCATTACTCACCGTTCAATTGAACTTTTCTTGATTTATAAGATTGCGCCGAAAATCAGGTGTAAGTTCAAATTTGACATGCATTGATTGCTATATGCTCTTTTGAAACTGCTGTAAAGTAGTTTCTATCTAAACTTTAATAGAGGAAGTATATGTCAGTCAAATAAAAATACTATCTACTAGCTCAATTTGCATGTTTAGCTTTGTGATTATGTGATAGGGCCCCATACATCAGCCCTTCTCTCTGTTGTCACGGAGATAGCATTGTTGCCATGTCAACAGGGCAGCAGTGGGAGTGTGACGTATATGACTAGGCCAAGACATAAACCACAGGCTAGCAGTGTACTGGCTGATCTCTGTGTTCAAGCACAATAATGAAAGTATTGAGGTTTGGAGGGTGTTATTTTCACCAGAATATCTTCAGACGAGAAAGGTGACTTGACTGAACTCCTTTGAAACTGAAATGGTTGAAATAATCACTCTGAAAAGTGTAACAGTTTTTGGGTTTAGGTGGTCTACATGTAAGATGGTGTAAAATATGTGTGACATATTGCAAAGCTGTATTTTCATCTCAACCATCTCACCTCTCCACATTCAGGATTCTTTCTTCCATTCCTTTTGTCTCATGCAGTATCTCCTGTCGTGTCTTTGGCTGTGCCGGATTAAGGGATATGACATGCTATTCTATAAAATTATTTCTCCGCAATGAATATTACCTGATTGAGCTAATCATGTAAATGTAATTAACTAGAGAGTCGGGGCACCACAAAATAATATATAGAGAGCTGTTATCTTCCGAATAAACTCTTAAAGACCTAGTAATATTTTACATCAATAGCAGTCAATATTAATCGGCACCTTAATTCAGTCTCATCTGAAACTTGTAAATTCTTGGTTATCTTCCCGAACCCTGGCTAACAAGTTGAATCAGCAATACAAAATTGGGTTTCATTATTTATTTACTAAATACCTAACTAATCACACAGAATTACATATACACGGAATTAATCATAACTTGATTACAAATTACGTCATAAAGGAAAACGTCCCTAGCGGGCGGAACAGATATGACAGATTGTTACACAAAAGAAAAGGGCTGGGTTTGAGTGAAAGACTGGGAAGACTGAGTAACAAAGGAAGAAGCTGTGCTATCGTAAATACAGTATCTTATGCATTCTAAATTACCCACCAATTTGGAGAAGGAAAATGCAATAAATATTTACTCTGAGCTGCGCTTCAGTGTGTTGGTGGTAGATGGAAGGTCGTGTTGCCAAACCGAGTCCTTTGTCCTTTGAAGAATGTCTCTGGTGGTCAATTGGATACGTTGTAGTAACGTCATTGTGTGAGAGACGGGATACTCTAACCCTCGTTTGCAGCTGCTGTGGCTAACTCAACGGCTAGGAGGTATCACTTCTTTAGTGAATAAGAGTTCAAAGTTCATACCATTCGCAACCTAAGCTCACGCTGATGTTGGCTTCTTCTGTAGTTATTATCTGAACCGTTCTGACATCGGACTGTCGTCCCCACATCCTTGGAACAGGAGGTTATATTGTCGTCAAGGCTTTATATAGAAAGGGAGAGGAGGGCGTGTTTGAAAACTTTCATAACCCATGTCCCTTCACAGGGGCGGGCCTCTGATTGAGCAGAGCCCTAACCTTATGAAAACCCAAATCTCTCATTTGGAAGCTAAAATTATATTTAATCTCTTCACCAATAATTTTATATTCAAACATTTAAATTGAACAATTCCATGTGAATCCGATAACTCTGATGTGTAGACTTTCCACTGTAGAGTTTATGTCATCTTATCATTGATGAGAATGTCTCAGATGACAACCGAACTGACATCATATTGATTAAGTAGCACTGCATATGTTCAATTGGTCGGATTACCAGAATATAGTTTATTTCCCCCCACTTTCTGATGTTCCCAGAATCTCTATGTTAACCAAGGGGTTTTCAAATGTAACATCAGTAGGGTAGAGATAGGAAAAGGGGGGAAGAGGTATTTATGACTGTCATAAACCTACCCCCAGACCAACGTCATGACACTACTAAAGGGAAAATTTCCATCAGGAGTGTTGAAGTGGAAAAACAGGTCAGCGGAGAGACCGGGGTAGAGGTTGAATCTAGCCCCAATCCCCCAATCATCCCCAACAGCAAGGTTGTTTATTTTACAGTTTTTCCCACTTGTTAAAACACGTTTGCTGAAACAACATCTCAGGCCCTCAAAACTCTAAACACAAAACACAAAACATAGAACAGTTAGCATATTTCCCCAAACTCCACAGACATCTTACAATATGAAACACAGCAATCAAAATCATGTACTCCCTGCACGAAATGAAACTCTGCTAACTAATGAGACATACACACACATCAAATTCATCTAACTTAGTGACAACCGAGATCACACTGATGTGATACATTCAAAACACTACTATCAGAACCAATTTCAGTGTAAAGACTAAGACCAAATCAAATTGTATGTCACATGCGCCGATACTACAGTTGTAGACCTTACAATGAAATAAATGCTTACTTACAAGCCCTTAACCAACAATGCAGTATTAAGAAAAAATAAGTGTGAAGTAAAAAATAGATAAAAAATAACAGTAACAATAAATAAAGAGCAGCAGTAAAATAACAATAGTGGGGCTATATACAGGGGGTACCAGTACAGAGTCAATGTACCGGTACAGAGTCAATGTGGAGGCTATATACAGGGGGTACCGGTACAGAGTCAATGTACCGGTACAGAGTCAATGTGGAGGCTATATACAGGGGGTACCGGTACAGAGTCAATGTACCGGTACAGAGTCAATGTGGAGGCTATATACAGGGGGTACCGGTACAGAGTCAATGTACCGGTACAGAGTCAATGTGGAGGCTATATACAGGGGGTACCGGTACAGAGTCAATGTACCGGTACAGAGTCAATGTGGAGGCTATATACAGGGGGTACCGGTACAGAGTCAATGTGGAGGCTATATACAGGGGGTACCGGTACAGAGTCAATGTGGAGGCTATATACAGGGTATTACGGTACAGAGTCAATGTGGAGGCTATATACAGGGGGTACCGGTACAGAGTCAATGTGGAGGCTATATACAGGGGGTACCGGTACAGAGTCAATGTGGAGGCTATATACAGGGTATTACGGTACAGAGTCAATGTGGAGGCTATATACAGGGGGTACCAGTACAGAGTCAATGTGGAGGCTATATACAGGGTGTTACGGTACAGAGTCAATGTGGAGGCTATATACAGGGGGTACCAGTACAGAGTCAATGTGGAGGCTACAGTGCCTTGCGAAAGTATTCGGCCCCCTTGAACTTTGCGACCTTTTGCCACATTTCAGGCTTCAAACATAAAGATATAAAACTGTATTTTTTTGTGAAGAATCAACAACAAGTGGGACACAATCATGAAGTGGAACGACATTTATTGGATATTTCAAACTTTTTTAACAAATCAAAAACTGAAAAATTGGGCGTGCAAAATGATTCAGCGCCTTTACTTTCAGTGCAGCAAACTCTCTCCAAAAGTTCAGTGAGGATCTCTGAATGATCCAATGTTGACCTAAATGACTAATGATGATAAATACAATCCACCTGTGTGTAATCAAGTCTCCGTATAAATGCACCTGCACTGTGATAGTCTCAGAGGTCCGTTAAAAGCGCAGAGAGCATCATGAAGAACAAGGAACACACCAGGCAGGTCCGAGATACTGTTGTGAAGAAGTTTAAAGCCGTATTTGGATACAAAAAGATTTCCCAAGCTTTAAACATCCCAAGGAGCACTGTGCAAGCGATAATATTGAAATGGAAGGAGTATCAGACCACTGCAAATCTACCAAGACCTGGCCGTCCCTCTAAACTTTCAGCTCATACAAGGAGAAGACTGATCAGAGATGCAGCCAAGAGGCCCATGATCACTCTGGATGAACTGCAGAGATCTACAGCTGAGGTGGGAGACTCTGTCCATAGGACAACAATCAGTCGTATATTGCACAAATCTGGCCTTTATGGAAGAGTGGCAAGAAGAAAGACATTTCTTAAAGATATCCATAAAAAGTGTCGTTTAAAGTTTGTCACAAGCCACCTGGGAGACACACCAAACATGTGGAAGAAGGTGCTCTGGTCAGATGAAACCAAAATTGAACTTTTTGGCAACAATGCAAAACGTTATGTTTGGCGTAAAAGCAATACAGCTCATCAACCTGAACACACCATCCCCACTGTCAAACATGGTGGTGGCAGCATCATGGTTTGGGCCTGCTTTTCTTCAGCAGGGACAGGGAAGATGGTTAAAATTGATGGGAAGATGGATGGAGCCAAATACAGGACCATTCTGGATGAAAACCTGATGGAGTCTGCAAAAGACCTGAGACTGGGACGGAGATTTGTCTTCCAACAAGACAATGATCCAAAACTAAAAGCAAAATCTACAATGGAATGGTTCAACAATAAACATATCCAGGTGTTAGAATGGCCAAGTCAAAGTCCAGACCTGAATCCAATCTGGAATCTGTGGAAAGAACTGAAAACTGCTGTTATATACAGGGGGTACCAGTACAGAGTCAATGTGGAGGCTATATACAGGGGTACCAGTACAGAGTCAATGTGGAGGCTACATACAGGGGTACCGGTACAGAGTCAATGTGGAGGCTATATACAGGGGTACCGGTACAGAGTCATTGTGGAGGCTATATACAGGGGGTACCGGTACAGTCAATGTGGAGGCTATATACAGGGGGTACCGGTACAGAGTCAATGTGGAGGCTATATACAGGGGGTACCAGTACAGAGTCAATGTGGAGGCTATATACAGGGGGTACCGGTACAGTCAATGTGGAGGCTATATACAGGGGGTACCGGTACAGAGTCAATGTGGAGGCTATATACAGGTGGTACCGGTACAGAGTCAATGTGGAGGCTATATACAGGGGGTACCGGTACAGAGTCAATGTGGAGGCTATATACAGGTGGTACCGGTACAGAGTCAATGTGGAGGCTATATACAGGGGGTACCGGTACAGAGTCAATGTGGAGGCTATATACAGGGGGTACCGGTACAGAGTCAATGTACCGGTGCAGAGTCAAGAGATCTTCTGTTGAATCTGACAATTAATCTTGATGGTTGATCAGTCGTCTCAAATAAAACTGTGAAGGACCTCGGCGTTACTCTGGACCCTGATCTCTCTTTTGACGAACATATCAAGACTGTTTCAAGGATATCTTTTTTCCATCTACGTAACATTGCAAAAATCAGAAACTCTCTGTCCAAAAATAATGCAGAAAAATGAATCCATGCTTTTGTCACTTCTAGGTTAGACTACTGCAGTGCTCTACTTTCCGGCTACCCGGATAAAGCACTAAATAAACTTCAGTTAGTGCTAAACACGGCTCCTAGAATCTTGACTAGAACCAGACAATGTGATCATATTACTCCAGAGCTAGCCTCTCTACACTGGCTTCCTGTAAAGGCAATGGCTGATTTCAAGGTTTACTGCTAACCTACAAAGCATTACATGGGCTTGCTCCAACCTATCTTTCCGATTTGGTCCTGCCATACGGTCACAAGACGCAGGCCTCCTTACTGTCCCTAGAATTTCTAAGCAAACAGCTGGAGGCAGGGCTTTCTCCTATAGAGCTCAATTTTCATGGAATGGTCTGCCTACCCATGTGAGAGATGTAGACTCGGTCTCAACCTTTAAGTCTTTACTGAAGACTCATCTCTTCAGTAGGTTCTATGATTGAGTGTAGTCTGGCCCAGGAGTTTGAAGGTGAACGGAAAAGCAATGGAGCAACGAACCACCCTTGCTGTCTCTGCCTGGCTAACTGTTACCCTCTAGTTTTCCAATTGTAAAAAGTATCAATTGTCCTTCTTTATTCCTATCCTGATATCCATTTATATGCCTTGTTTCTATCAGTTATCATTAATGTTTGTTTTAGTCTGTTTTAAGCTGCGGGGAGGAAGAGGCCTCTTCCCTCAAAAGGGTTTAGAGCAAGATAGAGGAAGTGGTTCTTGCAGCTGACTCCCTTCCTGCAGTGGTGGCCTCTGTGTGTAGGTCACACTGTAATCTTTTGTCATTTATGTTTCATTTAGCTGATAGTCCTTGTACATCCAAAAGGACATGTGTTAAAAACACAGGTTTAGCAACATTATAGACAAGGACTATAGTAAGTACAGTACTTTACTCCCTTGTTCAGCTTCCCAAGACAGGCCTGTGGTCCTAAATCCTTTGTGGTCGAATCAGACGTAAATGTTCAAGTTTAATGGACACCTAAACCATGTTGTCCTGTCTTATTTGGTAAAAGCCAGTTGAAAGTAGGCTCAGCAAAGTATTGCATTCAGAAACCAGATCATACAGGCATAGTGTTACATTCATTTAGAACGTTATCCTTACAAACGTGTGGGGTGATCACATCAGAGCCAAAGCAAACTAGTAGTTACACTCGTGGATAAAGTTCTTAACAGAAAAAAAGCATGGAAAATGTACAATACATTAAATAATAAATGTTATTTTATTCCCACCAACTGTAACTCTTGCGGTTGCCGTCGCAACAGAGTTAATTGGGATTTGTTTCAGTGCAGGTCATACAAACAAAAATAGTAGGCAGTTAAAACAGTATCACAAAATAAAATACAAAATATCCATAAAAAAAGAAGAGTATTGTCCTCACTAATGTGCCTGTGAGAGGAAGTTACTAGACTATTGAGAAACAGCCACTGTGTGTATCCTTCACGTCAAGTCATGTTGGGAACTTAGGGGTCAGTGGTTTAAGAGTAAGAGGCTAAGGTGAGAGTAGGGGGTAATGGTAGGGTGTAGGGAAAGACTCATTTGTCACCTTTCTGTCCAGGGACTTGCATCTACATGTCCTCCTCCCACACTAGATCACTCTTCAGAAAACACTGGCTTATCATCCCTCAGCTCTGACACACAACACACATACACACAAACATGGAAATAGGGGAACATTACTAATAGTGTGTGTCTGTGTGTGTACCTGTGTACCTGTGTGTATTTGGGGCGGGAGCACCAAGAGCCTTATGTTAACGGGAGAGCCCACCTGCACTCGGCTGGCCAGGTGCCTAAACAGGAACAGGATATGACATCACCCGGTTGTCCTGGGTTTCTCTGGTGTAAAATAACTTTGTGACAACTGTTGATGTAAAAAAAAAGGCCAGATGGGACTCGTCTGAAGGTAACCTATACAAACGAATACAAACAAATGGAAGTATGGAGGTAGTTTTGTGCCAACTAAAATAAAGGGGTTAAAGGATTGGACCCTTTTTTTTCAATTTCCGCCTAAAATGACATACCCAAATCTCACTGCCTGTAGCTCAGGACGTGAAGCAAGGATATGCATATTCTTGATACCATTTGAATGGAAACACACTGAGGTTTGTGGAAATGTGAAATATATGTAGGAGAACATAACACATTAGAGCTGGTTAAAGATAATACAAAGAAAAATACATGCGTTTTTTTTATCATCTTTGAAATGCAAGAGAAAGGCCACAATGTATTATTACAGTTTAAGCGCAATTAACATTTTAGCCACTAGATGGCAGCAGTGTATGTGCACAGTTTAGACTGATCCAATGAACCATTACATTTTTGTTGGTTTGGTTTGTTAATACATTTTCAAACTCATAACTGTGCACTCTCCTCAAACAATAGGATGGCATTATTTCAATGTAATAGCTACTGTAAATTGGACAGTGCAGTTAGATTAACAATAATTTAAGCTTTCTGCCCATATCAGATGTCCTGGGAAATGTTCTTGTTACTTACAACCTCCTGCTAATCACATTAGCGCACGTTAACTCAACCGACCCGCGGGGGGGACACCAATCCTGTAGAGGTTGACCCTTTTAGCTAACCCTTCTCCTATGCCTTACCTTAACCCTTTAACCTAAATCCTTAACTTAAACCTAACACCTAACCCCTAAACCCTAACCCCATGACTAGCTAAAGATAGCCATCTAGCCACCTAGCTAGAATTTGTGAGATATCATATGTTTAGAAAATTCGTAACATATACTACGTGTTGCAAATTCATAACATATTGTATGTTTTGCAAATTCGTAACATACCACACGTAATGGGTGTGGTGGAAATGTAATATTCATTACATACTATACTGTTTAATAAGACCAACTATTCTGTTTTCAATGAGAGAATTGTCCATTGTTACATGTTAGTAGGCTTCTCTTATGTGACTTAGTCATAAGTCTGGGTGTACAGATAAGAGCCGTTTGGGTGCGACCTCAGTATGGTGGCTCCCGAGTGGCGCAGCGGTCCAAGGCACTGCATCTCAGTGCAAGCGTCACTACAGTCCCTGGCTCGAATCCAGGCTGTCTCACATCCAGCCGTGATTGTGAGTAGGGTGGTGCACGCCCAGCGTCGTCTGGGTTAGGGGTAGGCCGTCATTGTAAATATGAATTAGTTCTTAACTGACTTGCCTAGTTAAATGTAAAAGGTCTTTATAAACACATTTGATTGATTGGAGGTGAGGAGGCAGACTTTGTCTCCTTGAAGGCAGGCATCTAGCTAGTTTGCTAACTAATTACTTGTTGGTGGACTTATTATAACTAACCTGACAAAAGCAAGCTAACTGGAGCGATGGTCAGTTAACATTAGATGGTGAAAACTGTTAACACATGTAGCCTGTTGCAGTCCCTCCTCTCAACGCCCACACCAACTGTTCATTAATTCAATCTTTTGGACAACATTAGAAAAATGAATTAATGCAGTCAAAATGATTTTCCGTTGTTGTTAAAGTTCGGATATTGATTGAACGAATGGGACAGAAAATAAACCCTTTCATATACGTACATTCTTGTGAATTGTTGCGTTATAGATAGTGTAGTATGGTTATGTTATAAATAGTGTAGTATGGTTTGGTTATGTTATAAATAGTGTAGTATGGTTTGGTTGTGTTATTCAATAGTGTAGTATGGTTATGTTATAAATAGTGTAGTATGGTTTGGTTGTGTTATTCAATAGTGTAGTATGGTTTGGTTATGTTATAAATAGTGTAGTATGGTTTGGTTGTGTTATTCAATAGTGTAGTATGGTTATGTTATAAATAGTGTAGTATGGTTTGGTTGTGTTATTCAATAGTGTAGTATGGTTTGGTTATGTTATAAATAGTGTAGTATGGTTTGGTTGTGTTATTCAATAGTGTAGTATGGTTTGGTTGTGTTATTCAATAGTGTAATATGGTTATGTTATAAATAGTGTAGTATGGTTTGGTTGTGTTATTCAATAGTGTAGTATGGTTTGGTTATGTTATAAATAGTGTAGTATGGTTTGGTTGTGTTATTCAATAGTGTAGTATGGTTTGGTTGTGTTATTCAATAGTGTAATATGGTTATGTTATAAATAGTGTAGTATGGTTTGGTTGTGTTATTCAATAGTGTAATATGGTTATGTTATAAATAGTGTAGTATGGTTTGGTTGTGTAATTCAATAGTGTAGTATGGTTTGGTTGTGTTATAAATAGTGTAGTATGGTTTGGTTGTGTAATTCAATAGTGTAATATGGTTTGGTTGTGTTATTCAATAGTGTACTATGGTTATGTTATAAATAGTGTAGTATGGTTTGGTTGTGTTATTCAATAGTGTAGTATGGTTTGGTTGCATTATAAATAGTGTAGTATGGTTTGGTTATGTTATAAATAGTGTAGTATGGTTTGGTTGTGTTATTCAATAGTGTAGTATGGTTTGGTTGTGTTATTCAATAGTGTAGTATGGTTATGTTATAAATAGTGTAGTATGGTTTGGTTGTGTTATTCAATAGTGTAGTATGGTTTGGTTGTGTTATAAATAGTGTGGTATGGTTTGGTTGTGTTATTAATAGTGTAGTATGGTTTGGTTGTGTTATTCAATAGTGTAGTATGGTTTGGTTGTGTTATTCAATAGTGTACTATGGTTATGTTATAAATAGTGTAGTATGGTTTGGTTGTGTTATTCAATAGTGTAGTATGGTTTGGTTGTGTTATTCAATAGTGTAGTATGGTTTGGTTGTGTTATAAATAGTGTAGTATGGTTTGGTTGTGTTATTCAATAGTGTAGTATGGTTTGGTTGTGTTATTCAATAGTGTAGTATGGTTTGGTTGTGTTATTCAATAGTGTACTATGGTTATGTTATAAATAGTGTAGTATGGTTTGGTTGTGTTATTCAATAGTGTAGTATGGTTTGGTTGTGTTATTCAATAGTGTAGTATGGTTTGGTTGTGTTATAAATAGTGTAGTATGGTTTGGTTGTGTTATTCAATAGTGTAGTATGGTTTGGTTGCATTATAAATAGTGTAGTATGGTTTGGTTGCGTTATTCAATAGTGTAGTATGGTTTGGTTGCATTATAAATAGTGTAGTATGGTTTGGTTATGTTATAAATAGTGTAGTATGGTTTGGTTGTGTTATTCAATAGTGTAGTATGGTTTGGTTATGTTATAAATAGTGTAGTATGGTTTGGTTGTGTTATTCAATAGTGTAGTATGGTTTGGTTGTGTTATTCAATAGTGTAATATGGTTATGTTATTAATAGTGTAGTATGGTTTGGTTGTGTTATTCAATAGTGTAGTATGGTTGTGTTATTCAATAGTGTAGTATGGTTTGGTTGTGTTATTCAATAGTGTAGTATGGTTTGGTTGTGTTATTCGATAGTGTAGTATGGTTTGGTTATGTTATGAATAGTGTAGTATGGTTTGGTTGCATTATAAATAGTGTAGTATGGTTTGGTTATGTTATAAATAGTGTAGTATGGTTTGGTTGTGTTATTCGATAGTGTAGTATGGTTTGGGTGCATTACAAATAGTGTAGTATGGTTTGGTTCTGTTATAAATAGTGTAGTATGGTTTGGTTATGTTATAAATAGTGTAGTATGGTTTGGTTGCGTTATTCAATAGTGTAGTATGGTTTGGTTGCGTTATAAATAGTGTAGTTTGGTTGCGTTGTTCAATAGTGTAGTATGGTTTGGTTGCGTTATTCAATAGTGTAGTATGGTTTGGTTGCGTTATAAATAGTGTAGTTTGGTTGCGTTGTTCAATAGTGTAGTATGGTTTGGTTGCATTATTCGATAGTGTAGTATGGTTATGTTGTGTTATAAATAGTGTAGTTTGGTTGCATTATAAATAGTGTAGTATGGTTTGGTTGTGTTATTCAATAGTGTAGTATGGTTTGGTTGCATTATAAATAGTGTAGTATGGTTTGGTTGCATTATAAATAGTGTGGTATGGTTTGGTTATGTTATAAATAGTGTAGTATGGTTTGGTTGCGTTATAAATAGTGTAGTTTGGTTGCATTATAAATAGTGTAGTATGGTTTGGTTGCGTTATAAATAGTGTAGTTTGGTTGCGTTGTTCAATAGTGTAGTATTGTTTGGTTGTGTTATTCGATAGTGTAGTATGGTTTGGTTGTGTTATAAATAGTGTAGTTTGGTTGCATTATAAATAGTGTAGTATGGTTTGGTTGTGTTATTCAATAGTGTAGTATGGTTTGGTTGCATTATAAATAGTGTGGTATGGTTTGGTTGTGTTATTCAATAGTGTAGTATGGTTTGGTTGTGTTATTCAATAGTGTAGTATGGTTTGGTTGTGTTATAAATAGTGTAGTTTGGTTTGGTTGTGTTATTCAATAGTGTAGTATGGTTTGGTTGTGTTATTCAATAGTGTAGTATGGTTTGGTTGTGTTATTCAATAGTGTAGTATGGTTTGGTTGTGTTATTCAATAGTGTAATATGGTTATGTTATTAATAGTGTAGTATGGTTTGGTTGTGTTATTCAATAGTGTAGTATGGTTGTGTTATTCAATAGTGTAGTATGGTTTGGTTGTGTTATTCAATAGTGTAGTATGGTTTGGTTGTGTTATTCGATAGTGTAGTATGGTTTGGTTATGTTATGAATAGTGTAGTATGGTTTGGTTGCATTATAAATAGTGTAGTATGGTTTGGTTATGTTATAAATAGTGTAGTATGGTTTGGTTGTGTTATTCGATAGTGTAGTATGGTTTGGGTGCATTACAAATAGTGTAGTATGGTTTGGTTCTGTTATAAATAGTGTAGTATGGTTTGGTTATGTTATAAATAGTGTAGTATGGTTTGGTTGCGTTATTCAATAGTGTAGTATGGTTTGGTTGCGTTATAAATAGTGTAGTTTGGTTGCGTTGTTCAATAGTGTAGTATGGTTTGGTTGCGTTATAAATAGTGTAGTATGGTTTGGTTATGTTATAAATAGTGTGGTATGGTTTGGTTGTGTTATTCAATAGTGTAGTATGGTTTGGTTGCATTATAAATAGTGTAGTATGGTTATGTTATTAATAGTGTGGTATGGTTTGGTTGTGTTATTCAATAGTGTAGTATGGTTTGGTTGTGTTATAAATAGTGTAGTATGGTTTGGTTGTGTTATTCAATAGTGTGGTATGGTTATGTTATAAATAGTGTAGTTTGGTTTGGTTGTGTTATAAATAGTGTAGTATGGTTTGGTTGTGTTATTCAATAGTGTGGTATGGTTATGTTATAAATAGTGTAGTTTGGTTTGGTTATGTTATAAATAGTGTGGTATGGTTTGGTTGTGTTATTCAATAGTGTAGTATGGTTTGGTTATGTTATAAATAGTGTAGTATGGTTTGGTTGTGTTATTCAATAGTGTAGTATGGTTATGTTATAAATAGTGTAGTATGGTTTGGTTGTGTTATTCGATAGTGTAGTATGGTTTGGTTATGTTATAAATAGTGTAGTATGGTTTGGTTGTGTTATTCAATAGTGTAGTATGGTTTGGTTGTGTTATTCAATAGTGTAATATGGTTATGTTATAAATAGTGTAGTATGGTTTGGTTGTGTTATTCAATAGTGTAGTATGGTTTGGTTATGTTATAAATAGTGTAGTATGGTTTGGTTGTGTTATTCAATAGTGTAGTATGGTTTGGTTGTGTTATTCAATAGTGTAATATGGTTATGTTATAAATAGTGTAGTATGGTTTGGTTGTGTTATTCAATAGTGTAATATGGTTATGTTATAAATAGTGTAGTATGGTTTGGTTGTGTAATTCAATAGTGTAGTATGGTTTGGTTGTGTTATAAATAGTGTAGTATGGTTTGGTTGTGTAATTCAATAGTGTAATATGGTTTGGTTGTGTTATTCAATAGTGTACTATGGTTATGTTATAAATAGTGTAGTATGGTTTTGTTGTGTTATTCAATAGTGTAGTATGGTTTGGTTGCATTATAAATAGTGTAGTATGGTTTGGTTATGTTATAAATAGTGTAGTATGGTTTGGTTGTGTTATTCAATAGTGTAGTATGGTTTGGTTGTGTTATTCAATAGTGTAGTATGGTTATGTTATAAATAGTGTAGTATGGTTTGGTTGTGTTATTCAATAGTGTAGTATGGTTTGGTTGTGTTATAAATAGTGTGGTATGGTTTGGTTGTGTTATTAATAGTGTAGTATGGTTTGGTTGTGTTATTCAATAGTGTAGTATGGTTTGGTTGTGTTATTCAATAGTGTACTATGGTTATGTTATAAATAGTGTAGTATGGTTTGGTTGTGTTATTCAATAGTGTAGTATGGTTTGGTTGTGTTATTCAATAGTGTAGTATGGTTTGGTTGTGTTATAAATAGTGTAGTATGGTTTGGTTGTGTTATTCAATAGTGTAGTATGGTTTGGTTGTGTTATTCAATAGTGTAGTATGGTTTGGTTGTGTTATTCAATAGTGTACTATGGTTATGTTATAAATAGTGTAGTATGGTTTGGTTGTGTTATTCAATAGTGTAGTATGGTTTGGTTGTGTTATTCAATAGTGTGGTATGGTTTGGTTGTGTTATTCAATAGTGTAGTATGGTTATGTTATAAATAGTGTAGTATGGTTTGGTTGTGTTATTCAATAGTGTAGTATGGTTTGGTTATGTTATTCAATAGTGTAGTATGGTTTGGTTATGTTATAAATAGTGTAGTATGGTTTGGTTGTGTTATAAATAGTGTAGTATGGTTTGGTTATGTTATAAATAGTGTAGTATGGTTTGGTTGTGTTATTCAATAGTGTAGTATGGTTTGGTTATGTTATAAATAGTGTGGTATGGTTTGGTTGTGTTATTCAATAGTGTAGTATGGTTTGGTTGCATTATAAATAGTGTAGTATGGTTATGTTATTAATAGTGTGGTATGGTTTGGTTGTGTTATTCAATAGTGTAGTATGGTTTGGTTGTGTTATAAATAGTGTAGTATGGTTTGGTTGTGTTATTCAATAGTGTGGTATGGTTATGTTATAAATAGTGTAGTTTGGTTTGGTTGTGTTATAAATAGTGTAGTATGGTTTGGTTGTGTTATTCAATAGTGTGGTATGGTTATGTTATAAATAGTGTAGTTTGGTTTGGTTATGTTATGAATAGTGTGGTATGGTTTGGTTGTGTTATTCAATAGTGTAGTATGGTTTGGTTATGTTATAAATAGTGTAGTATGGTTTGGTTGTGTTATTCAATAGTGTAGTATGGTTATGTTATAAATAGTGTAGTATGGTTTGGTTGTGTTATTCAATAGTGTAGTATGGTTTGGTTATGTTATAAATAGTGTAGTATGGTTTGGTTGTGTTATTCAATAGTGTAGTATGGTTTGGTTGTGTTATTCAATAGTGTAATATGGTTATGTTATAAATAGTGTAGTATGGTTTGGTTGTGTTATTCAATAGTGTAGTATGGTTTGGTTATGTTATAAATAGTGTAGTATGGTTTGGTTGTGTTATTCAATAGTGTAGTATGGTTTGGTTGTGTTATTCAATAGTGTAATATGGTTATGTTATAAATAGTGTAGTATGGTTTGGTTGTGTTATTCAATAGTGTAATATGGTTATGTTATAAATAGTGTAGTATGGTTTGGTTGTGTAATTCAATAGTGTAGTATGGTTTGGTTGTGTTATAAATAGTGTAGTATGGTTTGGTTGTGTAATTCAATAGTGTAATATGGTTTGGTTGTGTTATTCAATAGTGTACTATGGTTATGTTATAAATAGTGTAGTATGGTTTGGTTGTGTTATTCAATAGTGTAGTATGGTTTGGTTGCATTATAAATAGTGTAGTATGGTTTGGTTATGTTATAAATAGTGTAGTATGGTTTGATTGTGTTATTCAATAGTGTAGTATGGTTTGGTTGTGTTATTCAATAGTGTAGTATGGTTATGTTATAAATAGTGTAGTATGGTTTGGTTGTGTTATTCAATAGTGTAGTATGGTTTGGTTGTGTTATAAATAGTGTGGTATGGTTTGGTTGTGTTATTAATAGTGTAGTATGGTTTGGTTGTGTTATTCAATAGTGTAGTATGGTTTGGTTGTGTTATTCAATAGTGTACTATGGTTATGTTATAAATAGTGTAGTATGGTTTGGTTGTGTTATTCAATAGTGTAGTATGGTTTGGTTGTGTTATTCAATAGTGTAGTATGGTTTGGTTGTGTTATAAATAGTGTAGTATGGTTTGGTTGTGTTATTCAATAGTGTAGTATGGTTTGGTTGCATTATAAATAGTGTAGTATGGTTTGGTTGCGTTATTCAATAGTGTAGTATGGTTTGGTTGCATTATAAATAGTGTAGTATGGTTTGGTTATGTTATAAATAGTGTGGTATGGTTTGGTTGTGTTATTAATAGTGTAGTATGGTTTGGTTGTGTTATTCAATAGTGTAGTATGGTTTGGTTGTGTTATTCAATAGTGTACTATGGTTATGTTATAAATAGTGTAGTATGGTTTGGTTGTGTTATTCAATAGTGTAGTATGGTTTGGTTGTGTTATTCAATAGTGTAGTATGGTTTGGTTGTGTTATAAATAGTGTAGTATGGTTTGGTTGTGTTATTCAATAGTGTAGTATGGTTTGGTTGCATTATAAATAGTGTAGTATGGTTTGGTTGTGTTATTCAATAGTGTAGTATGGTTTGGTTGTGTTATTCAATAGTGTAGTAAGGTTTTGTTATGTTATAAATAGTGTAGTATGGTTTGGTTGTGTTATTCAATAGTGTAGTATGGTTTGGTTGTGTTATTCAATAGTGTAATATGGTTATGTTATTAATAGTGTAGTATGGTTTGGTTGTGTTATTCAATAGTGTAGTATGGTTGTGTTATTCAATAGTGTAGTATGGTTTGGTTGTGTTATTCAATAGTGTAGTATGGTTTGGTTGTGTTATTCGATAGTGTAGTATGGTTTGGTTATGTTATGAATAGTGTAGTATGGTTTGGTTGCATTATAAATAGTGTAGTATGGTTTGGTTATGTTATAAATAGTGTAGTATGGTTTGGTTGTGTTATTCGATAGTGTAGTATGGTTTGGGTGCATTACAAATAGTGTAGTATGGTTTGGTTCTGTTATAAATAGTGTAGTATGGTTTGGTTATGTTATAAATAGTGTAGTATGGTTTGGTTGCGTTATTCAATAGTGTAGTATGGTTTGGTTGCGTTATAAATAGTGTAGTTTGGTTGCGTTGTTCAATAGTGTAGTATGGTTTGGTTGCGTTATTCAATAGTGTAGTATGGTTTGGTTGCGTTATAAATAGTGTAGTTTGGTTGCGTTGTTCAATAGTGTAGTATGGTTTGGTTGCATTATTCGATAGTGTAGTATGGTTTGGTTGTGTTATAAATAGTGTAGTTTGGTTGCATTATAAATAGTGTAGTATGGTTTGGTTGTGTTATTCAATAGTGTAGTATGGTTTGGTTGCATTATAAATAGTGTGGTATGGTTTGGTTGTGTTATTCAATAGTGTAGTATGGTTTGGTTGTGTTATTCAATAGTGTAGTATGGTTTGGTTGTGTTATAAATAGTGTAGTTTGGTTTGGTTGTGTTATTCAATAGTGTAGTATGGTTTGGTTGTGTTATTCAATAGTGTAGTATGGTTTGGTTGTGTTATTCAATAGTGTAGTATGGTTTGGTTGTGTTATTCAATAGTGTAGTATGGTTTGGTTGTGTTATTCAATAGTGTAGTTTGGTTTGGTTGTGTTATTCAATAGTGTAGTATGGTTTGGTTGTGTTATTCAATAGTGTAGTATGGTTTGGTTATGTTATAAATAGTGTAGTATGGTTATGTTATTAATAGTGTAGTATGGTTTGGTTGTGTTATTCAATAGTGTAGTATGGTTTGGTTGTGTTATTCAATAGTGTAGTATGGTTTGGTTGTGTTATTCAATAGTGTAGTATGGTTTTTTGTGTTATTCAATAGTGTAGTATGGTTTGGTTGTGTTATTCAATAGTGTGGTATGGTTTGGTTGTGTTATTCAATAGTGTAGTATGGTTTGTTGTGTTATTCAATAGTGTAGTATGGTTTGGTTGTGTTATAAATAGTGTAGTTTGGTTGCATTATAAATAGTGTAGTATGGTTTGGCTGTGTTATTCAATAGTGTAGTATGGTTTGGT
Organism: Oncorhynchus mykiss; assembly: GCF_057628025.1. NCBI lineage: Eukaryota > Metazoa > Chordata > Actinopteri > Salmoniformes > Salmonidae > Oncorhynchus > Oncorhynchus mykiss. Next base: position 79,711,362 of record NC_143029.1, read on the forward strand.
TGCATTATAAATAGTGTGGTATGGTTTGGTTGTGTTATTCAATAGTGTAGTATGGTTTGGTTGTGTTATTCAATAGTGTAGTATGGTTTGGTTGTGTTATAAATAGTGTAGTTTGGTTTGGTTGTGTTATTCAATAGTGTAGTATGGTTTGGTTGTGTTATTCAATAGTGTAGTATGGTTTGGTTGTGTTATTCAATAGTGTAGTATGGTTTGGTTGTGTTATTCAATAGTGTAGTATGGTTTGGTTGTGTTATTCAATAGTGTAGTTTGGTTTGGTTGTGTTATTCAATAGTGTAGTATGGTTTGGTTGTGTTATTCAATAGTGTAGTATGGTTTGGTTATGTTATAAATAGTGTAGTATGGTTATGTTATTAATAGTGTAGTATGGTTTGGTTGTGTTATTCAATAGTGTAGTATGGTTTGGTTGTGTTATTCAATAGTGTAGTATGGTTTGGTTGTGTTATTCAATAGTGTAGTATGGTTTTTTGTGTTATTCAATAGTGTAGTATGGTTTGGTTGTGTTATTCAATAGTGTGGTATGGTTTGGTTGTGTTATTCAATAGTGTAGTATGGTTTGTTGTGTTATTCAATAGTGTAGTATGGTTTGGTTGTGTTATTCAATAGTGTGGTATGGTTTGGTTGTGTTATTCAATAGTGTAGTATGGTTTGGTTGTGTTCTAAATAGTGTAGTATGGTTTGGTTGTGTTATAAATAGTGTAGTATGGTTTGGTTGTGTTATAAATAGTGTAGTATGGTTTGGTTGTGTTATAAATAGTGTAGTATGGTTTGGTTGTGTTATTAAATAGTGTAGTATGGTTTGGTTGTGTTATAAATAGTGTAGTATGTTTGGTTGTGTTATAAATAGTGTAGTTTGGTTGCATTATAAATATTGTAGTATGGTTTGGTTGTCTTATAAATAGTGTAGTTTGGTTGCATTATAAATAGTGTAGCATGGTTTGGTTGCGTTATAAATAGTGTAGTTTGGTTGCATTATAAATAGCGTAGTATGGTTTGGTTGCATTATAAATAGTGTAGTATGGTTTGGTGTAATAAGTTTTAGAAGAAAAGTTTCTGTCATTGGTTAATAGTTTGTGATTACTGTCAAGTAGTGGCTACCATGATTCTTACAGTAAATTTGAACTGCGGACCAAGAATGTCGTGTTGCCAGCCATGACGAAAGGTAAGGCAAGGATGTAATGTGAATTGAAAAGTAGAATTCTCTTTCGCCACCAAGCCCCGTTGTGGAAACAGGGTCTATGTATAAAGTGTATGAGACCGAGTGCTGATCTAGGATCAGTTTTGCCGTTTATAGTAGATCATGATGAATAACATTACATGGACAGGGGGGACCTGATCCTAGATCAGCACTACTAAACTTGAATACAGGTCTTAAGCTACTCTCCCTAGTCAGTTTTGATCTTATGCTGTTAATTTTAATAAGAAAGGCAATTATAACCAGGAGAACACAACAACAACAACAACACATTAGAGAATCTCAAGTAAAAGTCACCCTGTAATATACTACTTGAGTAAAAGTCTAAAAGTATTTCATTTTAAATATACTTCAGTATCAAAAGTAAACGTAATTTCAAAAATATACATAAGTGTCAAATAATAATTTCAAATTCCTTATATTAAGCAAACTAGACTGCACCTGTTCTTTATTTATGGATAGCCAGCGATGTCACGATCGTCTGAATGGACCAAGGCGCAGCGTACTTAGAGTTCCACATGTTTAATAAAGATGAAACTCACCAAAAACAATACAGAAGGAAACGAAACGTTCTGGGCTGCTCACAGGCAGCTACACGAAAACAAGATCCCACAAACAACCGGTGGGAAAAGGCTGCCTAAATATTATCCCCAATCAGAGACAAGGATAGACAGCTGCCTCTGATTGGGAACCATACCCGGCCAACAAAGAAATAGAAAACATAGATTGCCCACCCTAGTCACACCCTGACCTAACCAAATAGAGAATTAAAAGGATCTCTAAGGTCAGGGCGTGACAAGCGGCACACTCCAACAAACGAAGCACGTCTGTTTAATGAGTCTGCCAGATCAGAAGCAGTAGGCATAACCAGGGATCTTCTCTTGATAAGTGCGTGAATATGACAATCTTTCTGTTCTGCTAAGCATTCAAAATGTAACGAGTACTTTTGGGTGTCAGGGAAAATGTATATAGTAAAAAGTACATTATTTTATTTAGGAATGTAGTGAAGTAAAAGTAAAAGTTGTCAAATATATAAATAGTGCAGTACAGACACACTACTTAGTAGTAATTTACAGTATTTTTACTTAAGTACCTTACACCACTGTGTGCAGGTTTCCTCTCCACATGTGTACATGTAAACATAGTCAGCCCTGAGGTGTTGTTTGTGGACATGCAGGTAATTGCCCTTCCCTGTGTAAACTGTTTTATAAAGCATTTAGAGACTGTTTAGACACATGGACGATATAGACACATGGACACGAGCCTTGGTGTGGTGTGCTGTAGATATATGGATCTTACCCCTTCATTTAGGTCACATCAATGTTCCTGGAAGTATTACCTCAGGCCAAACCACTGACTGTGAGCTCAAAGCCAACTTCATTACGCTTTCTACTATTCTGTTTACTGTGTCGGTGCTTAAGTGTGTACTCTATATGTGTGTGTGTGCACATGGAATACACCCCAAGGGAATTGAGGTTTAGCTACTGTCAGTGTTTCATAATGTAAGCTGGTAGCTTTTACTGTACTTGACACTGTCAGGCTTAAGGATGTGTGACTGACTCGATTACTTTACCCTGCAGCACACTTACTCTCTAGCCCTGTTTATACCTGGCACTAACATGAATATTTTGTCTTGATCTTGTCCACATTCTGATTGAGCACACATTTTCAGGTATGTATCTACACATGGTATTAAAATGTGTCTCTTATCCCGCCACTGTGTCCGCGTTGTGACCAGATTTCCTGGTCCCTCCCTGTATGCAAATTATTTGACAGATATTCATTCTAAATAATATGAATGTATTTATTTTAAGATGCGTATTGATGTCATCAGTCAATGGTGAAGCCTGTCGGTTTCCCCGTCCAGATCCGTCTACACTTGTAAGATATCCAGACACAATGTCTGTCTGACTACCGTCAAAGGTGGTCAGGAAGATTTGATCATAATGAGATCATAATGTATACAGTGCCTTTGGAAAGTATTCAGACCCCTTGACTTTTTCCTCATTTTGTTACATTACAGCCTTATTCTAAAATTGATTAAAATGTTTTTTCCCCCTCATCAATCTACACACAATACCCCATAATGACAAAACAAAAAGAGGTTTTTAGACATTTCTGCTAATTTATTAAAAAAAATAAAAACTGATATAATACATTTTCATAATTATTCAGACCGTTTACTCAGTACTTTGTTGAAGCACCTTTGGCAGAGATTACAAGCTTGGTACACCTGTATTTGGGGAGTTTCTCCCATTCTTCTCGGCAGATCCTCTCAAGCTCAGTCAGGTTGGACTGGGAGAGTCGCTGCACAGCTATTTTCAGGTTTCTCCAGAGATGTTCATAATGTGTATTTATATCGTCAACACCTGTCTACAAGTGTGGGCACAATCAGGATTTGGACACAATCAGGACAAAGGGCACATGTTTGCACCAGACATAAACGAAGCTTCTGTGTGTTACAGGTCAGGAGGTTAGTAACCGTGGATGAGTACGGCAGGGTGCTCCAACTCTCGTCGTGGAGAGCTATACTACTGGGTTTGTCCTCGTAATGCACATCTCAGGGACAGTGACAGTGAGGGAATAGATAGATGTAGGGAGAGAGGGGTGGGAAACCGAACGAGAGGAGGAGAGGACAGATTTTGGTAAGGAGAGAGTGGTGCATTTAGGAAGTGAGGGAAGAGTGGATTTAGTTAGAAAGGGATGAGAGAAGTGCAGTAGAGGATTGAGATTATTGGATGATGGTGTGCCTTGGCTAGTACAATACAGAGGAGATTAGGATTATGACAGGGTGTGTTGCTGCAGGATTTTTGGAGTTTATAATGACGTAACAACAATTACTTAATCTCTAAACCAAAGATTTTCTCTTTCCCCAACAGCATAAGAACAAACGTATCAATGGCATTCAGTAAGACTTTCAAATCAAATCAAATGTTGTTTTATTTGTCACATGCTTCGTAAACAACAGGTGTAGACTAACAGTGAAATGTTTACTTACGGGTCCTTCTCCAAATATGCAGAGTTAAAGATAATTATAAGAGACCAATTGTAGTAAAGATAAAAGATGCAAATTAAAGTAAAGATAAAAAAATATCAAATTAAAGTAAAGATAAAAAATAAAATGGAAAAAGAAATAGCGACACGAGGAATACAAATAACATGACTATATACAGGAAGTAGAACATAACATGGCTATATACAGGAAGTAGAACATAACATGGCTATATACAGGGAATAGAACATAACATGGCTATATACAGGGACTAGAACATAACATGGCTATAAACAGGGACTAGAACATAACATGGCTATACACAGGGAGTAGAACATAACATGGCTATATACAGGAAGTAGACCTTCCTGGCCTTCCTTCAAGGCGACAAAAACTGCCTCCTCACCTCCTACACACACAATCAATCAACCAAACTTATTTATAAAGCCCTTTGTATTTTATTTTTTATTTGGCCTTCATTTAACTAAGGAAGTCTGTTGAGAACAAATGCTTATTTACAATGACGGCCTACCCCAGCCCAACCCTAACTCGGACAACGCTTTACTAAAACATAATAACTTTTAACCTTGCTTACATACAGTTGAAGTCGGAAGTTTACATACACTTAGGTTGGAGTCATTAAAACCTGTTTTTCAACCACTCCACAAATGTCTTGTTAACAAACTATAGTTTTGGCAAGTCGGTTAGGACATCTACCTTGTGCATGACACAAGTAATTTTTCCAACAATTGTTTACAGCCAGATTATTTCACTTATAATTCATTGTATCACAATTCCAGTGGGTCAGAAGTTTACATACACTAAGTTGACTGTGGATTTAAACAGCTTGGAAATTTCAGAAAATGATGTCATGGCTTTTAGAAGCTTCTGATAGGCTAAATGACATCATTTGAGTCAATTGGAGGTGTACCTGTGGATATATTTCAAGGCCTACCTTCAAAATCAGCGTCTCTTTGCTTGACATCATGGGAAAAACAAAATAAATCAGCCAAGACCTCAGAAAAAAAAAATTTGACCTCCACAAGTCTGGTTCATCCTTGGGAGCAATTTACAAATGCCTGAAGCTACCACGTTCATCTATACAAACAATAGTATGCAAGTATAAACACCATGGTACCACACAGCCGTCATAATGCTCAGGAAGGAGACATGTTCTATCTCCTAGAGATGTACGTACTTTGGTTCGAAAAGTGCAAATCAATCCCAGAACAACAGCAAAGGACCTTGTGAAGATGCTGGAGGAACCGGGTACTAAAGTATCTATATCCACAGTAAAACGAGTCCTATATCAACATAATCTGAAAGGCCACTCAGCAAGGAAGGAGCCACTTCTCCAAAACTGCCATAAAAAAGCCAGACTACAGTTTGCAACTGCACATGGGGACAAAGATCATACTTTTTAAGACATGTCCTCTGTTCTGATGAAACAAAAATAGAACTGCTTGGCCATAATGACCATCGTTATGTTTGGAGGAAAAAGGGGGAGGCTTGCAAGCCGAAGAACACCATGGCAGCATCATGTTGTGGGGGTGCCTTGCTGCAGGAGGGACTGGTGCACTTCACAAAATAGATGGTATCATGAGGTAGGAAAATTATGTGGCTACATTGAAGCAACATCTCAAGACATCACTCAGGAAGTTAAAGCTTGGTCGCAAAGGGTTCTTCCAAATGGACAATGACCCCAAGTGTACTTCCAAAGGAAAATAATGTACTTTTTACTCCATACATTTTGACTGACACCCAAAAGTACTTTTTACATTTTGAATGTCTAACAGGACAGAAAAGGGGTGCAATTCACACACTTATCAAGAGAACATCCCTGGTCATCCTTACTGCCTCTGATCTGGCAGACTCAATAACACAAATGCTTCATTTGTAAATTATGTCTGAGCGTTGGAGTGTGCACCTGACTATACCTACCTTAAAAAGACAAGAGAATCGTGCTGTCTGGTTTGCCTAAGATAAGGAATTTGAAATGATTTATACTTTAGCATTAACTTTTGTTACTTAGGTATAGTTTTAAATCAAATTTACTTTTGATTCTTAAGTGTAATTAAAATCAAATACTTTTACTCAAGTACTATTTTACAGGGTAACTTCACTTTTACTTGAGTCATTTTCTCATGACAAATCTTTTCAACCTCCTGAGTGGGAAGTGGCGGTGTTGTGCTCACCCCTCTACTTCTTGTAGTCCACTGTTTCCTGTAGTCCACGATCAGCTCCTTTGTCTTGCTGACTTTGAGGGTGAGGTTATTGACCTGGCACCACACTGCCAGGTCTCTGCCTCATCGTCCTTGGTGATCAGCCTTACCACCGTTGTGTCATCATCAAACTTAATGATGGTGCTATAGTTGAGAGTGGCCATGCAGTCATGGGTGAACAGGAAGTACAGGAGGGGACTAAGCACACACCTCTGAGGGACCCCCGTGTTGAGAGTCAGTGTGGTGGAGGTGTTGTTGTCTACCCTCACCACCTGGGGGTGCATTTCAGGAAGTCCAGGTTCTAGTTGCATAGAGAGGTGATCAGTCCCAGGGTCTTTACCGTAGTGATGAGCTTGGAGTGCCCTCAGGTGCCTTATGGTGTCGAACTCTGAGCTGTCGTCAATGGTGTCTGGGATGATGGTGTTGATTGATGTAAGGAAACTTTCAAACTATTTCATGGCTAAAGATGTGGGTGCTACGTGCAATAGTCATTTGGACAGGTTACCTTGGCGTTCTTGAGCACAGGGACTATGGTGGTGTGCTTGAAATAAGTTGGTATTACAGAGAAAATGTCAGCTGGTCAGCACATGCTCTTAGTACGCGTCCTGGTATTCCATCTGGTCCCGTGGCCTTGTGAATGTTATCCAGTTATTAAATGTTTTATTTTTTAGTATCCAATAGGTAGTCTTGTCCCATCTCTGCAACTCCCATACGAACTCAGGAGGGGCAAAAGTTGAGAGCCGTGCGTCCTCCGAAACACATCCCAGCCGCACTGCTTCTTGACACGTGGCCCGCTTAACCCGGAAGCCAGCCGCACCAATGTGTCGGAGGAAACACCGTACACCTAGTGACCGTGTCAGTGTACATTGCGCCCGGCCCACCACAGGAGTCGCTAGAGCGCAATGGGACAAGAACATCCCTGCTGGCCAAACCCTCCCCTAACCCAGACGATGCCGCCCCTTGGATCTCACGGTCGCAGCCGGCTGCGACAGTGGACTTGAACCAGGATCTCTAGTGGCACAGCTAGCATTCCAATGCAGTGCCTTAGACCACTGCGCCACTCGGGAGGTTTTTAAAGGTCTTACTACTGTCTCACTAAAGGTCTCAGCTACGGAGAGCGAGATCACACAGTCGTCCCGAACAGCTGGTGCGCTCATGCATGGTTCAGTGTTGCTTGCCTCGAAGCAAGTGTTGAAGAGAGCATAGTTTGGTAGGCTCTGGGCAGCTTGCGGGCAGCTTGCGGCTGGGTTTCCCTTAGTAATCCATGCATTGAGCGTCAGAGCCGTTGTAGTAGGATTTTGCCTGTTTGATGGCTTGTCAAAGGTCGTACCAGGATTTATTTATTTTTATGTTTTACCCCTATTTCGTGATATCCAATTGCAATCTTGTATCATTGCTGCAACTCCCCAATGGGCTCGGGAGAGGTGATGGTCGTGTCATGCGTCCTCTGTGATGCGCCAAACTGTTCTTATTAACACCCGCCCGCTTAACCCAGAAGCACCAATGTCAGAGGAAACACCGTTCAACTGATGACCGAAGTCAGCCTGACAAGGAGTCGATAGAGTGCGATGAGCCAATTAAAGCTCCCCCGGCCAAACCCTACCCTAACCTGGACAACGCTTGGCCAATTGCGTGCCGCCGTATGGGACTACCGGTCACACCCTGGGATCGAACCTGGGTCTGTAGTGACGCCTCAAGCATTGCGATGCAGTGCCTTTGACCGCTGCGCCACTCGGGAGGACGAGCGTTTAGATTAGTGCCCCATGAGAGTGAAGTACAAAGCAGAACATTTTCCAATAGTGTAGCCTGCATGCTTACAACATTGCTAATATGTATTTTTATATTTGCAAAGGTGAAAATGATGCAATACCTAAGCAATGTTGATATTCTGTATCAGTGGTGAATAAATGTATGGTTGTGATATTATCTATCTTGATATCTCTGAATGTCATTTCTCTGTTTCGTTCATTTGTAGTGTCATTCTGTGGATAACTGTCAGTAGGATCATCCACCACTGGAATCACAGCTGATCCTGAATACCTTTCCCCTCCCCTCCCATCCCCCTCCCCTCCCCTCCCTGATGAAGGCCATGCAGCCGAAAAACGTCGTTTAAAAAAAAACGTAGTTTCTATTGAACATGCCATACTAATAAAGGCATTTGCTTCTTTTTTACTTTAAGGAATGTCTTTTTTCTGGCAACTCCCGTAAAGCCCAGCTCTGTGGAGTGTACAGCTTAAAGTGGTACTATGAACAGATACTCCAATCTCCGCTGTGGGGCTTTGCAGCTCCTTCAGGGATTTCTTTGTTATTTTTGTTGCCTCTCTGATTAATGCCCCCCTTGCCTGGTCCATGAGTTTGGGTGGGCATCCCTCTCTTGGCAGGTTTGTTGTAATGCATATTCTTTCCATTTTTTAACAATTGATTTAATGGTGCTCTGTGGGATGTTCAAAGTTTCAGATATTTTTTATAACCCAACCATGATCTAGACTTCTCCACAACTTTGTCCCTGACCTGTTTGGAGAGCTCCTTGGTATTTCCCCTTACTTAGTGGTGTTGCAGACTCTGGGGTGTATATATACTGAGAACATGTGACAGATCATGTGACACTTAGATTGAACACAGGTGGACTTGATTGAACTAATTATGTGACTTCTGAAGGTAATTGGTTGCACCAGATCTTATTTAGGGGCTTCATAGCAAAGGGGGTGTATTCATATGCACGCACCAATTTTCAGTTTTTTATTTTTTAGAATTATTTTAAACAACTTATTTTTTTCATTCCACTTCACCAATTTGGACTATTTTGTGTATGTCCATTACATAAAATCCAAATAAAAATCCATTTAAATTACAGGTTGCAATGCAACAAAATAGGAAAAACGCCAAGGGGGATGAATACTTTTGCAAGGCACTGTATAGAGTGAGCAATCAACAACTTGAAGGTGTCCAGGTGAGTCCAATGAGTGCAGATGTGCGTAATGATGGTGACAGGTGTGTGTAATGAAGGGCAGGCATGAAAGGTACCACCACACCCCAGGGGCGCCACCCGGCGTCCCAGCTGGGCGAGCCTGATGGGCCTGCCGAAGTATGGACGCTGGACTAGCCGGCTGAGGCATGGGAGTCCGAAAAGCCGGCTGAGGCTTGGGAGCCGGTGGCGGAACTCAGACCTGACGTCACCACCAAAAACCAAATACAAGAACCCCCTGATACTTCAAATAGTGGTGTCAGCATTCTGTGAGGACTAACGCTGGAGACGAGAAGCAAGTACAGGGAGTTACATTTAATGGAACAATGGACATATAACAAAACAAGAACAGCGTCTGGACACACGGGGAACAAAACTGAGGAACAGACAGATATAGAGGGAGCAATCAACATCGTGAAGGAGTCCAATGAGCGCAGTTGGACGTAATGATGGTGACAGGTGTAATGAAGGGCAGCCTGGTGCCCTCGAGCTCCAAAGGGGGGGAGCGGGAGCAGGCGTGACATATCGGTTGTATTTACAGTGGTGTTTGTTCTTCACTGGTTGCCATTTTCTTGAGGCAACAAGTCACACATCTTGCTGCTGTGATGGCACACGGTGGAATTTCACCCAATTGACATGGGAGTTTATCATACTTGGATTTGTTTTCAAATTCTTAGTGGGTCTGTGTAATCTGAGGGAATTATGTGTCTCTAATATGGTCATACATTTGGCAGTTAGGAAGTGCAGCTCAGTTTCCATCCATTTTGTGGGCAGTGTGCACATATCCTGTCTTCTCTTGAGAGCCAGGTCTGTCTTCGGCGGCCTTTCTCAATAGCAAGGCTATGTTCACTGAGTCGGTACATAGTCAAAGACATCCTTAATTTTGTGTCAGTGACAGTGCTCTGTTTTTTTGTTAATTCCTTCCAATGTGTCAAGTAATTATCTTTTGTTTTCTCATGATTTGGTTGGGTCTAATTGTGTTGCTGTCCTGGGACTCTGTGGGGTCTGTTTGTGTTTGTGAACAGAGCCCCAGGACCAGCTTGCTCAGGGGACTCTTCTCCAGGTTCATCTCTCTGTAGGTGATGGCTTTGTTATGGAAGGTTTGGGAATCGCTTCCTTTTAGGTGGTTATAGAATTTAACGGCTCTTTTCTGGATTTTGATAATTAGTGGGTATCGGCCTAATTCTGCTCTGCATGCATTATTTGGTGTTCTACGTTGTACACGGAGGATATTTTTGCAGAATTCTGCAGAGTCTCAATTTGGTGTTTGTCCCACCTCACAACCATAAAGGGTAATGGGTTCTATAACTGATTAGAGTATTTTTAGGCAAATCCTAATTGGTATGTCGAATTTATGTTCCTTTTGATGGCATAGAATGCCCTTCTTGCCTTGTCTCTCAGATCATTCACAGCTTTGTGGAAGTTACCTGTGGCGCTGATATTTAAGCCGAGGTATGTATAGTTTTTTGTGTGCTCTAGAATTTGTATTTGCATTTGTGGTCCTGGCAACTGGACCTTTTTTGGAACACCGTTGTTTTTGTCTTACTGAGATTTGTTGTCAGGGCCCAGGTCTGACAAAATCTGTGCAGAATATCTAGGTGCTGCTGTAGGCCCTCCTTGGTTGGTCACAGAAGCACCAGATCATCAGCAAACAGTAGACACTCAGATTAGAGTACGGGTGAGGCCGGGTGCTGCAGACTGTTCTAGTGCCTTCGCCAATTCGTTGATATATATGTTGAAGAGGGGTGGGGCTTAAGCTGCACTCTGTCTCATCCCCCGGCCCTGTGGAAAGAAATGTGTGTGTTTTTTGCCAATTTTAACCGCACACTTGTTGTTTGTGTACATGGATTTAATAATGTTGTATGGTTTTTTTCTCTCTCTCTCTCTCCTCCTCCTCACTCTCTCTCCCCTCTCCCTCTCTCTCTCCTCCTCCTCTTTCTTTCTCCCCTCTCTCTCTCTCTTCCTCCCCTCTCTCTCCCCCCTCTCTCTCTCCTCCTCCTCTTTCACTCTCCCCATCTCTCTCTCCCCTCTCTCTATATCCTCCTCCTCTTTCTCACTCCTCTTTCTCTCTCCACCTCTCTCTCACTCTCTCCCTTTTCTCTCCCTCTCCCCCCTCTCTCTCCCGCCTCGCTCTCTCTCTCTCTGGCTGTTTGATTGTCTGTCTTATCGTCAGTCTCTCCCTGTGACTTTGATTTTCTCTCTCTACAGTATCGACCTGTGTAACTGTCTATTAATAGGACTGTTAGTTTTTTTGGTCAATATACATTTTATTTTATCAATATATTTGTCACTCAGTGGAGGGGGGCGTCAACTGAGACACACCGCTGTATCTAGGTCAGTTGAGACACAGCCCACTCTCCCTTTTCTGTGCCTCTTACCCTCCCTTTCCTTTTTCCCTTCTTTCCCCTCTTTCTCTCCCTCTCTCTCCCCATTTTCTCAGTTCGCTGACTCTGACACAATGCAGACCTGCTGCAGAGTTATGATTCTTCATTTTCCTCTCTTTCTTTACTTGCTCAATCACAATAATGTAAACTAATATTTTATTTAGTTCAGTTAACCATGCTGCAACTGACGACGTAGACTTTTCAAAACAATCATCTATAGAACCCTTCCGAAAAGCGTTAGCCATTTACATCCAAACTCCTCCTGTATTTCCAGTCTATTTTTGTAAAGTAAAAAAATTACATAATCTCCTCCCGTCATCCACATTACATAATGATGTGTTGGGGTTTGATGTTTCTGGACAGACTCAGAGAGAGAGAGGGTAGAGAGAGAGAGAGAGACGGGAAGAGAGAGAGCGAGAGAGAGAGACAGGGGGAAGAGAGAGAGAGACGGGAGGAGAGAGAGCGAGAGAGAGAGACAGGGGGAGAGAGAGAGAGAGAGAGAGAGAGAGAGAGAGAGACAGGAAGAGAGAGAGCAAGAGAGAGAGACAGGGGAAGAGAGAGAGAGAGAGAGACGGGAGGAGAGCGAGCGAGAGAGACAGGGGGAGAGAGAGAGAGACGGGAGGAGAGAGAGCGAGAGAGAGAGACAGGGGAGAGAGAGAGAGAGAGAGAGAGAGAGACTGGAAGAGAGAGAGCGAGAGAGAGCGACAGGGGGAAGAGAGAGACGGGAGGAGAGCGAGCGAGAGAGAGAGACAAGGGGGAGAGAGAGAGAGAGACGGGGGGGAGAGAGAGAGAGCGTGAGCAAAAAGAGAGAGAGTTGAAGGGAAGGTCAAATGCAAACCTCAGAAAGTTTGTCAATCACTCCCATTGTGTTTGGCCCATATTCCTTTAGGAGACTCCTTGTGTGTTGTGGCCGCATTCACTTTAAATTTACCACTCAAAGGCCATGATGGCAGATATTGAGAAAACAGTTGGAAGCGCATCTAAAACAATACTGCTTATTGACACATGTAGATGTTGGTGTAGTCTATTGAATGTATTCAGTTATCTAACAGAGAAATATTGATCATAACATATTACGTAAGCCCTGGGTGTCATTTCCACTCACGACCACTAAGTGTCTCTATTTCCCCCTTTGTTACAGCCAAACGAGCTGCACTGTCAATCAGTCTATACATCCATCTAAATAAGATTCCAATCAGAAATAAAAGGGGCCTTTATCAATAACCTGTGAATATACAATGTATGCAAGCATACAGAGTATAAAGTGTACATGTGGTATATTCTGATTGTGAATGTCACGTTTGGAGAGAAATAGAATATCCATCACACTGTCACAGAGATTTAAACGTGGTATTGGAGGGATTGATGAAAGATAATAGTGAATGGATTAGACTGTGGACACACAACCGAAAAATTGAAAGTGAAGCTTCAGCAAGTTAAAAGTGTTAGCAAAGAAGATGGAGCGATTTAAAGAGCTGTGGGGAACATTTTCTGTCTCTGTGACAAAAAAAGACAAAATGGAGTACAAAATACTAGTGCAGGAGAGCAGATTAAAGAGGGAGAGATGAGAAGATAAAAGAATAGAGTCTGTATGTTGTGTCTTGTGATGCCCTGAGGGGGTGGAATGGGGGAAACATCAGATGTAGGTCATCACTCAGCAGGAGAGAGAGAGAGAGAGAGAGAGAGAGAGAGAGATATGAAGTGGATAGAAGGATGCCCATTCTGTTGATGGTGGCAGGTAGCCTAGCAGATAAGAGCATTGGGCCAGTAACCGAAAGGTTGCTGGTTTGAATCCCTGAGCTGACTAAGTTGCTGTTGAGCAAGGCACTTAACCCTAAGTTGCACTGGAAAGAGCATCTGCTAAAATTACAAAAATTTCACTGAACAATCCTACCACCCACTTTCTCTGAACAGAACAGAGGTGTGTGTTATGTATCTAAATGTGTGTATGTGTTACGTGTGTGTTACGTGTGTGGGTATCAATGCCAATCTGTAGGTGGGTCAGGAGAAAAACATGGCAGAGCATGCTGACTCACAGCAGATAAACACACCATCTAGTCTCCATAGTGAGCTCGCTATATTTTTCCTATGAATTCACGATTGTCTTTCATCCATCCATTTGTCATGTAATTTATAAGTTAGCACTATCAGTTTTTCCAACTCCCATCTACTGTATTCAATATTAATCGACACATCATACATTCGACTAATATTAAAGTTTGGTGGTGTGACTGTGAATGTTTGTTCCATATGTTCCTCTCAATGTGGTGTTTGCCTTTGCATGTACCCACACACCAGCTTAATTCAATAACAAGGTAGACGGGAGAGCGAGAGAGACAGAGAGAGACAGAGAGACAGAGAGACAGAGTGTCACGGGATTCTTCTGTTGAAGGAGAGGCGGACCAAAACGCTGCGTGGTTATTTAGATACATCTTTAATAAGGATGAAAATAGAACAATATACAAAAACAAGAAACGTGAAAAACCGAAAACAGCCCCATCTGGTGTAACAAACACAAAGACAGGAACAATCACCCACAAAACCCAACACAAAACAGGCTACCTAAATATGGCTCCCAATCAGAGACAATGACTACCACCTGCCTCTGATTGAGAACCATATCAGGCCCAAACACAGAAACAGACAAACAAGACATCCAACATAGAATGCCCACTCAGATCACACCCTGACCAAACAAAACATAGAAACAGACAAACTAGACATCCAACATAGAATGCCCATTCAGATCACACCCTGACCAAACAAAACATAGAACACACAAAGCAAACTATGGTCAGGGTGTGACACAGAGAGACAGAGAGACAGAGAAACAGACAGACAGACAGACAGACAGACAGACAGACAGACAGACAGACAGAGTGAGCACAGTGAGCAGTCTGGCTATAGAGATCGGTCATCACAGGCAAACCTGGCTGCCCAATGAGGACAGGCTGTGCTCACTCTGCTCCAGGGGAGAGGTAGTGACTGAGCTGCATTTCCTTTTACACTGTGACAAATACTCAGAATCTTTCTTTCCCAAAATTATCATTCAGTACAAAGAATTTTAAATTATAAAAGATTAAGAAAAAATCACATATTTAATGGGTGAAAATCCAAAATGTGCAGTTTTGGCAGCCAAATATGTGTCCTCCTGCCACAACCTGAGGGACAGCCAGTGAAACCCGTTTTGGCTTCCCTACCATGTCATGTGGCTTCTCAGTCAGGTGGTCTACAACTATTGCTTTAATGTATTATTATTATTATTAATAATAATATTGTTGGAGCTGCTGTTAATGGTAATCCCAAACTATTATTATTGCTGTTGGTCCCACCATTTTTGTTACATGTATACTTTAACAATGTAAGTAATTTAACTTGACATGTTAAAAAAGTATATTGAATTAAAATTGAATTGAAAGATAGACAGAGAGTGAGGGAGAGAAGGAGAGAGACAGAAAGAGAAAGAGCAAGAAGGGGGGAGAGAGAGGGGAGAAAGAGGGAGAAACGGTGGGAGAGAGAGAGAGAGAGACTTTTTACCAAATTATCGTACGACAGACCACGTTTTCACCCTGCACACCCTAATTGACAAACAAACAAACCAAAACAAAGGCAAAGTCTTCTCGTGCTTTGTTGATTTTTAAAAAAGCTTTTGACTCAATTTGGCATGAGGATCTGCTATACAAATTGATAGAAAGTGGTGTTGGGATAAAAAACATACAACATTATGAAATCCATGTACACAAACAGCAAGTGTGTGGTTAAAATTGGCAAAAAAACACACACATTTCTTTCCACAGGGCTGTGGGGTGAGACAGAGATGCAGCTTAACCTCCACCCTCTTCAACATATATATCAACGAATTGGCGAGGGCACTATAACAGTCTGCAGCACCCGGCTTCACCTTTACTCTAATCTGAAGTCAAATGTCTACTATTTGCTGACGGTCTGGTGCTTCTGTGACCAACCAAGGAGGGCCTACAGCAGCACCTAGATCTTCTGCACAGATTTTGTCAGACCTGGGCCCTGACAACAAATCTCAGTAAGACAAAAATAACGGTGTTCCAAAAAAGGTCCAGTTGCCAGGACTACAAATACAAATTCCATCTAGAGAAAACAAAAAGATAATTACTTGCATAGCCTTGCTATTGAGAAAGGCCGCTGTAGGCAGACATGGCTCTCAAGACAAGACAGGCTGTGTGCATACTGCCCACAAAATGAGGTGGAAACTGAGCTGCACTTCCTAACCTCCTTCCAATTGTATGACCATATTAGAGACACATATTTCCCTCAGATTTTACAGATCCGCAAAGAATTCGAAAACAAACTAAATTTTGGTCTACTGGGTGAAATACCACAGTGTGCCATCACAGCAGCATGATTTGTGAAAAGGTCAACCAGTGAAGAACAAACACCATTGTAAATACAACCCATATTTATGTTGATTTATTTTCCCTTTTGTACTTGAACTTTTTGCACATAATTACAACACTGTATATAGACATAGTATGACATGAAATGTCTTTATCCTTTTGGAACTTCTATGAGTGTTATGTTTACTGTTCATTTTATTGTTTATTTCACTTTTGTTTGTTATCTTTTTCACTTGCTTTGGCCATGTTAACATTTGTTTCCCATGCCAATGAAGCCCTAAGATTGAAATTGAATTGAATTGAGAGATAGAGAGAGGGCGAGAGAGAGGGAGACGGAGCGACGGAGTGAGAGAGAGCGGGGGAAAGGCAGAGAGACAGAGAGAGACTGTCTCCATGTTATCGTTCTAAGGTAGTCTGGACAGAGGGGAGAAAATAAGGGTGTGTTGTTCTATATGGTGTTGCCTTGTTTACGTCTGACTAGAGGGCTGTAGGTTACGTGCTTGAAGGGGGTTCATTACCATATAAATGCTGTAAAACTATAGAATACATTGGTAACCACAATCTAGGGCCTAGATTGGGCTTCCGAGTGACACTGCATTCTAAGGCACAGCATCTCAGTGCAAGAGGTGTCACTACAGACCCTGGTTCGTATCCAGGCTGTGTCACATCCGGCCGTGATTAGGAGTCCCATAGGGTGGTGCAAAATTGGCACAGCGTCGTCCAGGTTTGGCTGGGGTAGGCCGTCATTTTAAATAAGAATTTGTCTTTAAAAGACTTGCCTAGTTAAATAAAGGTTAAATTAAAAAAAGAAGTAAAAAGTATAGGCCTACTTACTCCGTTGTACACTATAACTAGTTGGAAAATGTGTTGTTATGGATATTTACTGTATAGTTACAGTGCCTTGCGAAAGTATTCGGCCCCCTTGAACTTTGCGACCTTTTGCCACATTTCAGGCTTCAAACATGAAGATATAAAACTGTATTTTTTTGTGAAGAATCAACAACAAGTGGGACACAATCATGAAGTGGCACGATATTTATTGGATATTTCAAACTTTTTTAACAAATCAAAAACTGAAAAATTGGGCGTGCAAAATTATTCAGCCCCCTTAAGTTAATACTTTGTAGCGCCACCTTTTGCTGCGATTACAGCTGTAAGTCGCTTGGGGTATGTCTCTATCAGTTTTGCACATCGAGAGACTGACATTTTTTCCCATTCCTCCTTGCAAAACAGCTCGAGCTCAGTGAGGTTGGATGGAGAGCATTTGTGAACAGCAGTTTTCAGTTCTTTCCACAGATTCTCGATTGGATTCAGGTCTGGACTTTGACTTGGCCATTCTAACACCTGGATATGTTTGTTTTTGAATCATTCCATTGTAGATTTTGCTTTATGTTTTGGATCATTGTCTTGTTGGAAGACAAATCTCCGTCCCAGTCTCAGGTCTTTTGCAGACTCCATCAGGTTTTCTTCCAGAATGGTCCTGTATTTGGCTCCATCCATCTTCCCATCAATTTTAACCATCTTCCCTGTCCCTGCTGAAGAAAAGCAGGCCCAAACCATGATGCTGCCACCACCATGTTTGACAGTGGGGATGGTGTGTTCAGCTGTGTTGCTTTTACACCAAACATAACGTTTTGCATTGTTGCCAAAAAGTTCAATTTTGGTTTCATCTGACCAGAGAACCTTCTTCCACATGTTTGGTGTGTCTCCCAGATGGCTTGTGGCAAACTTTAAACAACACTTTTTATGGATATCTTTAAGAAATGGCTTTCTTCTTGCCACTCTTCCATAAAGGCCAGATTTGTGCAATATACGACTGATTGTTGTCCTATGGACAGAGTCTCCCACCTCAGCTGTAGATCTCTGCAGTTCATCCAGAGTGATCATGGGCCTCTTGGCTGCATCTCTGATCAGTCTTCTCCTTGTATGAGCTGAAAGTTTAGAGGGACGGCCAGGTCTTGGTAGATTTGCAGTGGTCTGATACTCCTTCCATTTCAATATTATCGCTTGCACAGTGCTCCTTGGGATGTTTAAAGCTTGGGAAATATTTTTGTATCCAAATCCGGCTTTAAACTTCTTCACAACAGTATCTCGGACCTGCATGGTGTGTTCCTTGTTCTTCATGATGCTCTCTGCGCTTTTAACGGACCTCTGAGACTATCGCAGTGCAGGTGCATTTATACGGAGACTTGATTACACACAGGTGGATTGTATTTATCATCATTAGTCATTTAGGTCAACATTGGATCATTCAGAGATCCTCACTGAACTTCTGGAGAGAGTTTGCTGCACTGAAAGTAAAGGGGCTGAATAATTTTGCATGCCCAATTTTTCAGTTTTTGATTTGTTAAGAAAGTTTGAAATATCCAATAAATGTCGTTCCACTTCATGATTGTGTCCCACTTGTTGTTGATTCTTCACAAAAAAATACAGTTTTATATCTTTATGTTTGAAGCCTGAAATGTGGCAAAAAGTCGCAAAGTTCAAGGAAGGACTGAAAAGTAAGAGCAGCTGAGGAAAGGAAGGAGGAGTGGAGTGCATACGTGAGAGATGTAGAAGTAGAGAAGAGAAAAAATGGGAGAGGGATTAACAGAATGAGAAAGAACTGGGAGAGGGATTAACAGAATGAGAAAGAACTGGGAGAGGGATTAACAGAATGAGAGAGAAGTGGGAGAGAGATTAACAGAATGAGAAAGAACTGGGAGAGGGATTAACAGAATGAGAGAGAAATGGGAGAGAGATTAACAGAATGAGAAAGAACTGGGAGAGGGATTAACAGGATGAGAGAGAAATGGGAGAGAGATTAACAGAATGAGAAAGAACTGTGAGAGGGATTAACAGAATGAGAGAGAAGTGGGAGAGAGGTTAACAGAATGAGAGAGAAGTGGGAGAGGGATTAACAGAATGAGAGAGAACTGGGAGAGGGATTAACAGAATGAGAGAGAAGTGGGAGAGGGATTAACAGATTGAGAGAGGAATGGGAGAGAGATTAACAGAATGAGAGAGAAGTGGGAGAGGGATTCGCAGAATGAGAGAGAAATTGGAGAGAGATTAACAGAATGAGAGAGAAGTGGGAGAGGGATTCGCAGAAGGAGAGAGAAATGGGAGAGATTAACAGAATGAGAGAGAAGTGGGAGAGAGATTAACAGAATGATAGAGAAATGGGAGAGAGATTAACAGAATGAGAGAGAAATGGGAGAGAGATTAACAGAATGAGAGAGAAATGGGAGATAGATTAACAGAATGAGAAAGAACTGGGAGAGGGATTAACAGAATGAGAGAGAAATGGGAGAGAGATTAACAGAATGAGAAAGAACTGGGAGAGGGATTAACAGGATGAGAGAGAAATGGGAGAGAGATTAACAGAATGAGAAAGAACTGGGAGAGGGATTAACAGAAAGAGAGAGAAGTGGTAGAGAGGTTCACAGAATGAGAGAGAAATGGGAGAGAGGTTAACAGAATGAGAGAGAAGTGGGAGAGGGATTAACAGAATGAGAGAGAACTGGGAGAGGGATTAACAGAATGAGAGAGAAGTGGGAGAGGGATTAACAGAATGAGAGAGGAATGGGAGAGAGATTAACAGAATGAGAGAGAAGTGGGAGAGGGATTCGCAGAATGAGAGAGAAATTGGAGAGAGATTAACAGAATGAGAGAGAAGTGGGAGAGGGATTCGCAGAAGGAGAGAGAAATGGGAGAGATTAACAGAATGAGAGAGAAGTGGGAGAGAGATTAACAGAATGAGAGAGAAATGGGAGAGAGATTAACAGAATGAGAGAGAAATGGGAGAGAGATTAACAGAATGAGAGAGAAATGGGAGAGAGATTAACAGAATGAGAGAGAAGTGGGAGAGATTAACAGAATGAGAGAGGAATGGGAGAGAGATTAACAGAATGAGAGAGAAATGGGAGAGAGATTAACAGAATGAGAGAGAAGTGGGGGAGAGATTAACAGGATGAGAGAGAAATGGGAGAGGGATTAACAGAATGAGAGAGAAGTGGGAGAGAGATTAACAGAATGGGAGGGGAGTGGGAGAGAGTAACAGAATGAGAGAGAAGTGGGAGAGATTAACAGAATGAGAGAGAAATGGGAGAGAGATTAACAGAATGAGAGAGAAGTGGGAGAGATTAACAGAATGAGAGAGAAATGGGAGAGAGATTAACAGAATGAGAGAGAAATGGGAGAGAGATTAACAGAATGAGAGAGAAATGGGAGAGATTAACAGAATGAGAGAGAAGTGGGAGAGATTAACAGAATGAGAGAGAAGTGGGAGAGAGATTAACAGAATGAGAGAGAACTGGGAGAGAGATTAACAGAATGAGAGAGAAGTGGAAGAGATTAACAGAATGAGAGAGAAGTGTGAGAGAGATTATACCCCTGCGGGTGGCAGGGGTGGCATTCTCTCTCTTCTCTGTCTCCATACAGTATCAAGCTATGCATCACTCAGTACTGGCATCACTAAGTACTGGCATCATTCAGTACTGGCATCACTCATCCGTTTATGTTCTCTCTGTTTTCCCTGTGACTGACTGTCTGTCTGTCTGTTTGTCGCTCTGTCTATTTGTCTGTCTGTCTGTCTGTCTGTCTGTCGCTCTGTCCATCTGTTTCTCTGTCGCTCTGCCTGTCTGTTTGTCACTGTGTGTGGGTCTATCTGTCTGCCAAATACATCAGTGTCTGTTCTATTTGGGTTATTTTGCAGCTTCAAATAACACTCCCCCTCTCTCTCTCTCTCTCTCGCTCTCTCTCTCTCTCTCTCTGTCTCTCTCTCTCTCTCTCTCTCTCTGTCCTCATGGTTCACTCTGTCTCTCTCGCTCTCTCTCTCTCTTTCTCTCTCTCTCTGTCCTTCGGGTTCACTCTCTCTCTCACTCTCTCTTTCTCTCTCTCTGTCCTTCTGGTTCACTCTCTCTCTCACTCTCTCTCTTTCTCTCTTTCTGTCCTTCTGGTTCACTCTCTCTCTCTCTCTCTCTCTCTCTCTCCCTGTCTCTCTCTGTCTCTCTCTCTCTCTCTCTCTCTCTCTGTCCTTCTGGTTCACTCTCTCTCTCCCTCTCTCTCTCTCTCTCTCTCTGTCCTTCTGGTTCACTCTCTCTCTCTCTCTCTCTCTCTCTCTCTCTCTCTCTCTCTCTCTCTGTCTCTCTCTCTCTCTCGCTCTCTCTCTCTCTGTCCTTCTGGTTCACTCTCTCTCTCGCTCTCTCTTTCTGTCCATCTGGTTCACTCCCTCTCTCTCTCTCTCGCTCTCTCTCTCTCTCTCTCTCTCTCTGTCTCTCTCTCTCTCTCTCTCTCTGTTCTTCTGGTTCACTCTGTCTCTCTCGCTCTCTCTCTCTCTCTCTTTCTCTCTCTCTCTGTCCTTCTGGTTCACTCTCTCTCTCTCCCTGTCTCCCTGTCTCTCTCTCTCACTCTCTCTTTCGCTCTCTCTGTCCTTCTGGTTCACTCTCTCTCTCACTCTCTCTCTCTCTCTCTCTCTGTCCTTCTGGTTCACTCTCTCTCTCTCTCTCTCTCTCTCTCTCTGTCTCTCTCTCTCTCGCTCTCTCTCTCTCTGTCCTTCTGGTTCACTCTCTCTCTCGCTCTCGCTTTCTGTCCTTGTGGTTCACTCCCTCTCTCTCTCTCTCTCTCTCTCTCTCTCTCTCTCTCTGTCTCTCTCTCTCTCTCTCGCTCTCTCGCTCTCTCTCTCTCTGTCCTTCTGGTTCACTCTCTCTCTCTCGCTCTCTCTTTCTGTCCTTCTGGTTCACTCTCTCTCTCTCTCTTTCTGTGTCCTGGTTCACTCTCTCTCTCTCTCTTTCTGTCCTTCTGGTTCACTCTCTCTCTCTCTCTCTCTCTCTCTCTCTCTCGCTCTGTCCTTCTGGTTCACTCTGCCTCTCTCTCAATTCAATTCAATTCAATTCAAGGGCTTTATTGGCATGGGAAACATGTGTTAACATTGCCAAAGCAAGTGAGGTAGGTAAACAATAAAAATTAACAGTAAACATCACACATACAGAAGTTTCAAAACAATAAAGACATTACAAATGTCATATTATATATATATATATACAGTGTTTTAACAATGCACCAATGGTAAAGGACACAATATAAAATAAATAAGCATAGATATGGGTTGTATTTACAATGGTGTGTGTTCTTCACTGGTTGCCCTTTTCTCGTGGCAACAGGTCACAAATCCTGCTGCTGTGATGGCACACTGTGGAATTTCACCCAGTAGATATGGGAGTTTTTCAAAATTGGATTTGTTTTCAAATTCTTTGTGGATCTGTGTAATCTGAGGGAAATATGTCTCTCTAATATGGTCATACATTGGGCAGGAGGTTAGGAAGTGCAGCTCAGTTTCCACCTCATTTTGTGGGCAGTGAGCACATAGCCTGTCTTCTCTTGAGAGCCATGTCTGCCTACGGCGGCCTTTCTCAATAGCAAGGCTATGCTCACTGAGTCTGTACATAGTCAAAGCTTTCCTTAATTTTGGGTCAGTCACAGTGGTCAGGTATTCTGCCGCTGTGTACTCTCTGTGTAGGGCCAAATAGCATTCTAGTTTGCTCTGTTTTTTTGTTAATTCTTTCCAATGTGTCAAGTAATTATCTTTTTGTTTTCTCATGATTTGGTTGGGTCTAATTGTGCTGCTGTCCTGGGGAACTGTAGGGTCTGTTTGTGTTTGTGAACAGAGCCCCAGGACCAGCTTGCTCAGGGGACTCTTCTCCAGGTTCATCTCTCTGTAGGTGATGGCTTTGTTATGGAAGGTTTGGGAATCGCTTCCTTTTAGGTGGTTATAGAATTTAACGGCTCTTTTCTGGATTTTGATAATTAGTGGGTATCGGCCTAATTCTGCTCTGCATGCATTATTTGGTGTTCTACGTTGTACACAGAGGATATTTTTTCAGAATTCTACGTGCAGAGTCTCAATTTGCTGTTTGTCCCATTTTGTGAAGTCTTGGTTGGTGAGCGGACCCCAGACCTCACAACCATAAAGGGCAATGGGCTCTATGGCTGATTCAAGTATTTTTAGCCAAATCCTAATTGGTATGTTGAAATTTATGTTCCTTTTGATGGCATAGAATGCCCTTCTTGCCTTGTCTCTCAGATCGTTCACAGCTTTGTGGAAGTTACCTGTGGCGCTGATGTTTAGGCCAAGGTATGTATAGTTTTTTGTGTGCTCTAGGGCAACAGTGTCTAGATGGAATTTGTATTTGTGGTCCCTCTCTCTTGTATTTGTGGTCTCTCTCTCTCTCTCTCTCACTCTCTCTCTCTGTCCTTCTGGTTCACTCTCTCTCTCTCTCTCTCTCTCTCTCTCTCTGTCCTTCTGGTTCACTCTCTCTCTCTCTCTCTCCCTCTCTCTCTCTCTCTGTCCTTCTGGTTCACTCTCTCTTATTTTATATATTTTCTCTCTCTTTGCATATTTCTCCCTGTGTATTTCACTCTCTTTCTCTCCTTTTCAAGACACTAGAAAAACATGTCTGCTTGTATGCCTCCCAGCCATGTTGGAGACATCTCTCTCCCTCCCTCCCTCCCCCGCCCTCCCCCCTCCCCCTCTAACTGAGTTGTTCTGTGGTTATGTAAGTCTTCAGATCAGTGTGTCACCATGGTTGTCAAGGGAGACAGAGAACAGAGGGGCTGTGGAAGAGGGTCAGGAGAGAAGGGAGAGAGAGAATGAGAGCTGGAGGATAGAGAGAAACGAATGAAGGATACAGATGAGCGAAAAGAGAGATGTATGATTATGCTATAAAAGTTGGAACAATATACATGATGTAATATCAGTAACTGAAATGAAACATCTAAAGGAGATAGATGACCAAAAGAGGAGATAAGGACAAGAGTTGCATAGAAGAGAAGATCAGAGATATTAAATAAACATGAAAAAAATCATTTTTTTTAAACGCAGATGGGATACATAGAGGAAGGAAATAGAGGGAGGTGGAAAATAACTACCTGTTGGTGTAGGGAAAACCGAGAGAGAGGAGAAAGTCACATATAGAGAGAGTGGGAAAATGACGAGAGAAAGACACAGGTATAGATAGGGCTGAGGGTTGTGTGGCTGCAGGCTCCACCACTCCAGTGTTGCTCCTCTAACCTACTTTGATTTATCTGTCTTTTCCCTGTTTCATAACTAAGCTGCCAGAACCTTGCATCACATAGCACAATCCCCACTCAGCTCTAACACTGTGAATGGCACCGAATCAGAAGGAATCATCACAACATAATGTTTTTCTTATCATAACGCTGCCCATTTTACCGTAATGTTGTGCGTGTGATACACGTGCAGAACAAACTGCCTTGCAAAAACAAATGCTGATTTATGAAAAACGAAAGCAAAAAAAACTATTTTTAAAACCCAACATGACTAAATGAGTTAAAGTGTTAATTGTTGTTGTTCTTTACAGTGGATCATATATACATCGCTATGTTCGCACCATTCTGAAAAGTTCCCATCTCCAATCCTCCTTAAAACTCGATCCCGCGTGCGCGCGGCCGCGAGAACTACAAGGGGACCTCCGGAGTGAGTTCGTCCACGCTTTGAGAAGTAGGTTAGCAGGGTAGACTGGGAACCTTGCAAGAACCTTGGAACCTTGCAAGCCAAGCTAAACCACCGTGGGAGTATTCTGTCAAGAAGTTACCGAAATAGTGCATCGAGACAAACAGGAAAACATGCAACTTGAACTGTCGAATTTCTTTGCATTTAATTAACTGTCGCAAGACTCTCCTCGCTGATTTTTGCCTTATTTTCTGAAAAAATATTTTCTAGTTCATTAGGCTAAATAAGTTTTTTTTTACGTGCCAGCAAATGCTGGTCTTTCAACAGTTTTACAGATATTTGTATTCAATTTACAACCCACATGAAGTCAAATTCATTGATCCAGAAACGATAAATATTCAACATGAGAGGTAAATGAATTATTATCATTCATATTCAAATGACCATACTTTGTAGACTTTTCAATGTCACATATATCCTGTGTTCATTTTGCCGAGAAACAATGCATCGAAAGCTATTGAAATGTAAATTACTTTAGCTAAAAGTGCAACTGCTTTCCTTTTCAAGTGCGTAGGCTCTCACCTTAATCTCTCATGTTGCTTCAGCCTGTCTGGATAATCTGGCTACTCTTACCAGGTGCACCACTGCCTCCGAATATTATAGGAATTCCTTGGCTGTAGGCTGGAGAGTTTTCTGTAACTAATGAAAATGCTTATAATATATATATTCATAATAAAATAATGTTTAGGTTAAATGTGTGAACAATGTTGGAAAGGGTTGTAAAGTCTGATTAATTAGGCTGTTATACACAATTTATTGGTATACAGCCTGAAACATGTTTGTGCAAAATCATTTAAATGTTCCTTACAAGCCTGAATGTTGAATAAAATTACATTTGAACTTACATCTCATGCTTAATACGGGCAAAACTAAATATATGTTGTTTTCAAATTGTCATAAAATTGTCTCAAATTGATTACAATTTCACTCATTGGATAGTTATATAATTGAACCGGCCCTGCATACAAATACCTTGGTATTTGGATTGACGATGATTTAACATTTAAAAAACATATGAATGAGCTTGTTAAGAAGCTAAGATTTAAATTGAGCTTTTTTTATTTTACAGAAACAAAGTTTACCTCTCTAGTCAACAGGAAGCAGATTTACAAATGAACCCTGCACAAAGAGACCTTGGTCTCAATATGACTTCTCTGTTGAAATAAAGGTAAATAAACTATACTGGTTGTCTATGCGGGCTGTCTTTCAGCTGCTCGAAATTTGAGACAAAATATCCACAGGAAAGTATTGTTTACTTGACTTTTTGGGGGGATATTTGGTTTTCTTTCATCAATAGCAATTGAACCAAGCATACCATGACAATGGTATATTCTGAATCAGGGAAGGATTGATTTTTTTTGAAGATTGAAATCTGAATCATTTTTTTTTAACACTAACAAAAAATGCTCTCCATCCTCCCTCTGATTCAGAATATACAATTTTCATTATCATAGAATGCTTGATTCAATAACTTTTAACAAGAGAAACGCGAATACCCAATAAAAAACTAACTTTACCTTAGTGCCTAACCAACCAAATACCTACCAGCTCACTAAAAAGTCAGGTTAACAATACTTTTCTGTTGATATTTTGTCTCAACTTTTGAGCAGCACATACAACTGGTAAAGTAAGTTCAATGTAATTTTATTCTTCACATGCTTTCTAAACAACAGGTGTGGACTAACAATGAAATGCTTACATACGGGCCCTTCCCAAAAATGCAAAAAGAGAAAGAAATAATAGAAAAGTGAAACACGTAATAATAGATACACAATGAGTAACGAGAACTTTATTTAACTAGACACGTCAGTTAAGAACAAATTCTTATTTATAACGACGGCCTAGGAACAGTGGGTTAACTGCCTTGTTCAGGGGCAGAACGAAAGATTTTTACCTTGTCAGCTCGGGGATTCGACCTTTCGGTTACTGTCCCAATGCTCTAACCACTAGGCTACCTGCCACCCCAAATTTGATCAGACCACCGTTATGTCGTTGGCAAAATGTATGATAGTGTTGGAGTTGTGGGTGAACAGGTAGTACAGGAGGGGACTAAACGCACACCCATGAGGGGCCCCTGTGTTAAGGGTCAGCGTGACGGATGTGTTGTTGCCTACCCTCACCACCTGGGAAGTCAAGGATCCAGTTTCAGAGGGAGGTGTTCAGTCCCAGGACCCATAGCTTAGTGATGAGCTTGGAGTGCACCATGGTGTTGAACGCTGAGATGCAGTCAATGGACAGCATTCTCGCGTAGGTGTTCCTTTTGTCCACACGGGAAGGAGCAGTGTGGATGCAATCGAGATTGCGTCATCTGTGGATCTATTGGGGCGGTAGACGAATTCAAGTGGGTCCAGGGTGTCTGGGAGGATGGTGTTGATGTGAGCCATGACTATCCTTTTTAAGCATTTATTGGCTACATATGTGAGTGCTACAGGGTGATAGTCATTTAGACAGGTTACATTGGCGTTCTTGGGCACAGGGACTATGATGGTTTGCTTGAAACATGTAGGCATTACAGACTGGGTTCGGGAGAGGTTGAAAATGTCAGTGAAGACACTTGTTGGCTGGTCAGTGCATGCTCTGAGTATGCACCCTGGTAATCTGTCTAGGCTTTCGAAACATGTGAGACACTTGTATTTTCATTAATGTTTAATATGACTATTTATGTAGCGATCACCGTATGTTGTCGAATTTAATCCCGCTAACGGGTTCGGTCCGCAGAGATGTTAAAGGTCTTACTCACAGCGGCTATGGAGAGCGTGATCACACAGTCTTCCAGAACAGCTGGTGATCTTATGCATGGTTCAGTGTTTCTTGGCTCGAGGCATTTAGCTTGTCCGGTAGGATCGTGTCACTGGGCAGCTCGGGAGTGGGGGAGGGGAGGGAGAGAAGGAGGGAAAGAAGGAGGGATGAGAGCGAGAGGTAGGGAGAGAGACAGATGACATGATTGAAAATAATTCACAAACAGAAAGATTGTGATTTAAAAGTTCTGATTTGCGGCAATGTTCAGCTATTGCTACTTTTGTTGCTGATTGTCTTCTCACGATGCCGCCTCTAAAATTGCAACAAGAGAGGGAGGGAGAGAGAGAGAGAGAGAGAGAGAGAGAGAGACTCAGACAAAATAGTAGACATGATTGAAAAAAATGAACAAACAGAAAGATTGTGATTAAAGGTTCTGAATTGCGGCAATGTTCAGCTACTGCTACTTTTGTTGCTGATTGTCTTCTCACGATGCCGCCTCTAAAATTTTACAATATATTTTAAATATATTTTATATTTTAAATTTTACAATATTACTGCAGTCAAAAGGCATACCAAGACTTGTTACAGTTACAGTCTGCGGCTGTCACAACAATGTAACAACATAGTAACTGATAGACATATTGCTATTGTAGCATATAAAATGTATATTTTTTTCATGAATTATAGTATTTAGTGTTTGTTTGGATTGAGGGCTTTTGGCATAGTGAGGGTACTCTGTTCCTAATCTGTTTGTAGAGCGAGGGAGGGAGGGAGGGAGGGAGGGAGGGAGGGAGATTTTTTGGGTTTATAGAGGGTAGTTCCACTGGCTGGCAGGATATTGAAATGTAAACAACCCCAGTTCTTTGGCTCACTGGCCTGAAAATACCATTTTAAGAAGTCTCTCGTTTGCTGAGACCTAAAGAGAATTCCTTTTTGTTTTTTGTTTTTTGTTTGTATAGTTTTTTTAACCTTTTGTTTGTCTATGGAATCATTTTGGCAAAGAATTTATTTTGCACCTTTTTTATTGTTAATAGTTTTATTGCGTGATGCTCTTCCTCTTTTTGTGATTAGTGACTAGTTTTTCACTCTTTTACATGTCATTAACAATCTATCACCAGCACAGCTTCACACAGCTTCACACCTGTGCAGTAACCCCCCTCTAATGGATTTTAGTACTACGTGGTAATATTTGCATTCCATGTCAGATCAGAGTTGATTTAAATACTTATTGCACAGCCAAAGTGCAAATAATAATTTGTTTTGTGAGTGGAGAGTGAGTGGTAAACTGACCTCCGTTAGGAAAGGATCAGTTACACTGTTACACTGGACTTGACTAGAGGGGCCTTGTATGCAGCAATAACTGCTCATTATGTTTCGTGTAATGTGATACTGTTTGGTTTGCCTACAGAGGGATGGTCTAGTAGGCAACACTCTCTCTGTTTTCTATGGCCTCCTGCACTGATTTGAAAACACAGGAAATATGCAAGCAATATGAATACCTACTGGGAGTTGGCTTTCACAAGTCCAGTTCTTTCCCATCAGTGTTGGTTGAGGGAAATGGAGAGGAGAAAGGGAAGGAAGCCACTTCAGACAATTGGGACACACCCTAATGTTGAATGATTAATTTGCAATAGAATTCCACTTCCCTCAGATCAAAGCTTTTCACAGGCATTACATAACATTTACTGTAACATGCCCTGCCCAGAACTGTAAAAAGAAAGAAGTTAAAGCACAAAAGTGGTTCAAGTTTGTTACTGGAGTTTAAAAGGTTTATTGAGCGCACTCAGCCTGTCTCAGTTGCCTGTGTGTATTGTACTCATAAGCCTAAGTTAAATGTGTGAGTGTTAAGAGTCAATGAGTACGTCATCTTCTCAGAGTAGACCTTTGGTCGACATAGATTGTATTATCTCCCTCACTCTGTCTCTGTTTGTGCACTTGCGTGTTACTATGAAAAACAAAGTGAAATGTGGCTGGCTGGGTCAGTCAGGAGGATCAGTCACCAGTGAAAGGGAATTGGTCTGGCAGCCAAAGTTGAGTGATGATGTCACCAGTCTGTCAGTCCCTGATGACACCCAACTCTCACCAGTCATCCAGCTCCGCGTTCAACACCATAGTGCCCACAAAGCTCATCACTAATCTAAGGACCCTGGAGGTAAACACCTCCCTCTGCAACTGAATCCTGGACTTTCTGACGGGTCGGCCCCAGGTAGTAAGGGTAGGCAACAACACGTCTGCCACGCTGATCCTCAACACTGGAGCCCCTCAGGGGTGCGTGCTTAGTCCCCTCCTGTACTCCCTGTTCACCCACGACTGTGTGGCCAAACATGACTCCAACACCATCATTAAGTTTGCTGACGACACAACAGTGGTAGGCCTGATTACCGACAATGATGAGCAAGCCTATAGGGAGGACGTCAGAGACCTGGCAGTATGGTGCCAGGACAACAACCTCTCCCTCAATGTGAGCAAGACAAAGGAGCTGATCGTGGACTACAGGAAAAGGAGGGCCGAACAGACCCCCATTAACATTGACAGGGCTCTACTGGAGCTGTTCGAGAGTTTCAAGTTCCTTGGTGTCCAAATCACCAACGAACTATCATAGTAAAAACACACCAAGACAGTCGTGAAGAGGGCACGACAACACTTTATCCCTCTCAGGAGACTGAAAATATTTGGCATGGGTCACCAGATCCTATAAAAGTTCTACAGCTGCACCATCAAAATAATCCTGACCGGTTGCATCACTGCCTGGTATGACAACTGCTCAGCATCTGACCGCAGCGCGTTATGGAGGGTAGTGTATACGAACCCCCCCCCCCCCCCCCCCATTTGTTTTTACTCTGCTGCTACTCGCTGTTTATTATCTATGCATAGTCACTTTACCCCTACCTACATGTACAAATGACCTCGACTAACCTGTACCCCTGCACATTGACTCAGTACCGGTACCCCCTGATTATTGTTATTTTATTGTGTTACTTTTTATTATTATTTTTACTTTAGTTTATTTTAACTCTTTCTTGAACTGCATTGTTGGTTAATGGCTTGTAAGTAAGCATTTCACAGTAAGGTTACACCTGTTATATTCGGTGCATGTGACAAATACATCGTGTAGTGGTTACCACAGCATTTCTCAGTGCTTTATAATGCAAAATTGATTATTCATTATTTTGCAGAACATGACATGCTTTAAAACAAGATGCAGTTCTGTAGATAAGGCTTTAGATGGCCATCTTATTTTATCTCTTGTTTTAGCAAAGCAGAAGAGTCTGAATACATATGCAAATATTTGTTATGGCAGAACTGTTACAAATGGAGGTCTGTGTTATTCTGATCTTCTGACTTGCCTTAAACTGGGGTCAAGAACATAATTAGTTGAAGCAGAAGCTCAATTTCAAAGAGAGTAGTCAGATTAGATAGCAGATATGATACTGCCATACAGCTGATAGTGCATAGTCCTACTGGCACCAAGCCAGCTACCGTACCTAGTGGCTTTATGGGTGTGTCCTTGGGTTGTCTTTCATTTCATCCATTACGTAGTGTTTATCAAGTCTTCACTCTTTCACTCACCCTTATCGAGCTGAAGACTATCAGTGGGAACTACAGTAATAAGAATAATTTTCATTAGAGCACTTTCAAACAACTGTTTAGAATTAAGATTTTTATTGTATCATTATTTACTTATTTATATGCTGGATATTAAGTAGACAGCTGTGCATTTCGGAGGCTCAAAGTCTAGTTGAGTTCCACCTTAAAACCTGGGGTAGAGAGCCCTATTCACACAGTGTGAAAGCGCCTGACTACCCCCTGCCTACCCTCCCCTCGGTGAGAAAGTGTGTCAGTAGGACAGAATTGCGTGACAGGCTACCGCGCCTGACCGATATCCCACACAACCAACCCCCGACAGGCCCTGCCCGACCCCAGCAAATGGGAGCTGCAGCGGCAGAGAGGAGGCGGGGCGGTAGCTAGAGTGACCTCCCTGAATGAGTATGTTTATGAAATGGTCGCAGACGAGAGTTATACAACTGAGCGGAGTGTTTATGAAATGCTCGCAGATGAGGGTTATATAACTGAGCGAGTGTGTTTGTGAAATGCTTGCAGACGAGTTATATAACCGAGCGGAAGATTGGAGAGAAAAGAGAGGGCAGAAGACAGGAGATGCTTTTCCATTACATGCCTGCAGCTAGGGCTGGGCGATATGGCCTGAAAATCATGTCGGACGATTTACGTTATATATATATATATTATATATTGTTTAATGTTTTCTCCAAATAAGCTTTGTTGTACAATTAAAGGTCAAATACACTGCATTTCAAACAGTCAGTAATAATCTAATGAATACAGGATTTGTGAAATTATACATAGGCTAAATTATAAACCTTTCACAACCATAAGACCCACTAATAATGCTATTATTTTATCAACATAGTTTAACCTGCTTTTTTTTGCAATAATCGTTCATCTGGCTTTAAAGTCAGTCTATGATAATGCCATTTTTGTTACAAGTTAACCAGAACCATGCATTATGCAGGCATTATAGAAAATGAACACAGGTGTCATGAATAATCTCTCAAACACAAACCCACGTGCTAGTGAGTAGCCAGCTAATATTTATATGAAAAGTTTAGTCAAATTTGATTTATTTGCTAGCTAACTTGGCAGAAGTAGCTAACTAGGCCTTTTAATTGTTATGAACACACCCTTTCTACCTGTCTCCAACTGTTTGAGTAGCATGCTAGCCTGTCCACTTTGTTCAGATGTTGAAATCAAATGCCCTACCTTATTTCTCAGAATGCCAAATCAAATTGTATTTGTCACATGCGGTGTACAACCGGTGTAGACCTTACAGTGAAATGTTTACTTACAAGCCCTTAACCAACAATGCAGTTTTAAGAAAAATAAGTGTTAAGGAAGTATTTACTAAAATAAACTGAAGTAAAAAATGTTAATTAATTAATTAATTAAAGAGCAACAATGAAATAACAGTTGTGAGACAATATACAGGGGTTACCAGTACAGAGTCAATGTGCGGAGGCACAGTTTAGTCGAGGTAATTGTGGTAATATGTACATGTGGGTAGAGGTAAAGTGACTAGGCATAATAAACAGAGTAGCATCGGTGTAAAACAGCCATTTGATTAGCTGTTCAGGAATCTTATGGCTTGGGGGCAGAAGCTGTTAAGAAGTATTTTGGACCTAGACTTGGCACTTCTGTACCGCTTGCCTTGCGGTAGCAGAGAGAACAGTCTATGACAATAACGTAGATAATTGTGTTTTAAAACCTGGATTCTTGCAATACAGGTATTTTGAATATCGCGCAAAAACATACATTCTAATTCATTAAATATATCGCCCAGCCCTACATGCAGCTGGCCCAGTTGCTCTGTGTCTTTTCTTCATTACTTAGAGGAGAGAACAGCAGACTTTTACCCTTTATTTCACATGTAATGCCACAACAACAATGCATTAAATCTCTGAGAGGTAAATTAGTTTCCATATGTCTGCCTCTCAGAGGACTACAGATCCCATGGTTCATATGTCTGCCTCTCAGAGGACTACAGATCCCATGGTTCATATGTCTGCCTCTCAGAGGACGACAGATCCCATGGTTCATATGTCTGTCTCTCAGAGCTCTACAGCTCCCATGGTTCATATGTCTGTCTCTCAGAGCTCTACAGCTCCCATGGTTCATATGTCTGTCTCTCAGAGCTCTACAGCTCCCATGGTTCATATGTCTGTCTCTCAGAGCTCTACAGCTCCCATGGTTAATATGTCTGTCTCTCAGAGCTCTACAGCTCCCATGGTTCATATGTCTGTCTCTCAGAGGACTACAGATCCCATGGTTAATATGTCTGTCTCTCAGAGCTCTACAGCTCCCATGGTTCATATGTCTGTCTCTCAGAGCTCTACAGCTCCCATGGTTCATATGTCTGTCTCTCAGAGCTCTACAGCTCCCATGGTTCATATGTCTGTCTCTCAGAGCTCTACAGCTCCCATGGTTCATATGTCTGTCTCTCAGAGCTCTACAGCTCCCATGGTTCATATGTCTGCCTCTCAGAGGACTACATATCCCATGGTTCATATGTCTGCCTCTCAGAGGACTACAGATCCCATGGTTCATATGTCTGTCTCTCAGAGCTCTACAGCTCCCATGGTTCATATGTCTGTCTCTCAGAGCTCTACAGCTCCCATGGTTCATATGTCTGTCTCTCAGAGCTCTACAGCTCCCATGGTTCATATGTCTGTCTCTCAGAGCTCTACAGCTCCCATGGTTCATATGTCTGTCTCTCAGAGCTCTACAGCTCCGATGGTTCATATGTCTGCCTCTCAGAGGACTACAGATCCCATGGTTCATATGTCTGCCTCTCAGAGGACTACAGATCCCATGGTTCATATGTCTGTCTCTCAGAGCTCTACAGCTCCCATGGTTCATATGTCTGTCTTTCAGAGCTCTACAGCTCCCATGGTTCATATGTCTGTCTCTCAGAGGACTACAGATCCCATGGTTCATATGTCTGTCTCTCAGAGCTCTACAGCTCCCATGGTTCATATGTCTGTCTCTCAGAGGACGACAGATCCCATGGTTCATATGTCTGTCTCTCAGAGGACTACAGATCCCATGGTTCATATGTCTGTCTCTCAGAGGACTACAGATCCCATGGTTCATATGTCTGTCTCTCAGAGCTCTACAGCTCCCATGGTTCATATGTCTGTCTCTCAGAGGACTACAGATCCCATGGTTCATATGTCTGTCTCTCAGAGGACTACAGCTCCCATGGTTCATATGTCTGTCTCTCAGAGGACTACAGATCCCATGGTTCATATGTCTGTCTCTCAGAGCTCTACAGCTCCCATGCGGGACTACATATCCCATACTTCATAAATTACACAGATTCGTTATCTCTGTCTTTGGCACAAACATTAAATAGACTGGCAGATTGAGCAGTGATAGCATATCACACGAATGAGTTGGTTGTTTCTGTCTCTGTGTAGTACTATGGCTGCTGTGAAGTAAAATAGCCAACCGGCTCCTTCTGTTTAAACTAAAACAAGTTTTTCTTCACATACGACTGCCCTCCATTTTAGGCCCTTATATGGGCCCCTTGTATGTGAGAGGGAAAGATAGTGTGTGAGGAGACTGGGTTTCTGACACATGACTCTGTCTATTTCTGGCTTTCACCTCACTGGGTCCACAGACAGACTGACAGCATAAGAGACACATGGCCAGGTTCAGTTTCAAAGTCACTTTAATCAAATCATTTCCCCACTCTTTTTTATTGCATACTATGTTTACTTGTATTATTCTCTGTGCTGCGGCAATCTGTGTTAGTATGAAATATGGCACATAGATAAGGCATGATTAAAGTCAATATTTGTCCATTTGAATACCTTTCTGTCATGTACTGTCATGTTGTGTCTTGTTTCTGTCCTTTCTCTTCACCCTGTCTCCCTCTGCTGGTCGTGTTAGGTTACCTTTTCTCCCCCTCTTTCCCCCAGCTGTCCCTTGTCTTCTCTGACTACCTCGTTCACCCCTTTTCCCACCTGTTCCCTTTTTCCCTCTGATTAGGTCTCTATATCTCTCTCTCTTTCTGCTCCTGTCTTTGTCGGATTCTTGTTTGTGTTAGTCATGCCTGAACCAGACTATCGTCATGTTTGCTGCAACCTTGTCCTGTCCTGTCGGAATCTGCCGGTCCATCTGAGCCTACCTATGTTTGGTTATTAAAGAAGCTCTGTTTACATTAATTCGCTTTTGGGTCCTCATTCACGCACCGTAACAGAAGAATCCGACCAAGAATGGACCCAGCGACTTCGGATCCTCTCCACTCAGCCGTCGAGATCCAGGGAGCGATGCTAGGCAGACACGAGCAGGAATTGTCTGCTGCTCGACATGCCGTTGAGACCCTGGCCACCCAAGTCTCCAACCTCACAGAACAGGTTCACCATCTCCGCCTCGATCCACCGGCCACTTCCAGGGCTTTCGAATCTCCGGAGCCCAGAATCAATAACCCGCCGTGTTACTCTGGGGAGCCCACTGAATGCCGCTCGTTCCTCACCCAGTGTGATATTGTGTTTTCTCTCCAGCCCAACACTTACTCCAGGAGCACTGCTCGTGTCGCCTACGTCATATCTCTCCTTACTGGACGGGCTCGTGAGTGGGGCACGGCAATCTGGGAGGCAAGGGCTGAGTGTACTAACCAGTATCAGGACTTTAAGGAGGAGATGATACGGGTTTTTGATCGATCTGTTTTTGGGGAGGAGGCTTCCAGGGCCCTGTCTTCCCTATGTCAAGGTAATCGATCCATAACAGACTACTCTATTGAGTTTCGCACTCTTGCTGCCTCCAGTGGCTGGAACGAGCCGGCTTTGCTCGCTCGTTTTCTGGAGGGTCTCCGCGCAGAGGTTAAGGATGAGATTCTCTCCCGGGAGGTTCCTTCCAGCGTGGATTCCTTGATTGAACTCGCTATTCGCATTGAGCGACGGGTTGATCTTCGTCACCGAGCTCGTGGAAAGGAGCTCGCGTTCTCCGTTGCCCCCCTCTCCGCATCACTACCATCTTCCTCTGCCGGCTCGGGTGCTGAGCCTATGCAGCTGGGAGGTATCCGCATCTCGACTAAGGAGAGGGAACGGAGAATCACCAACCGCCTCTGTCTCTATTGCGGTTCTGCTGGTCATTTTGTCACTTCATGTCCAGTAAAAGCCAGAGCTCATCAGTAAGCGGAGGGCTACTGGTGAGCGCTACTACTCCTGTCTCTCCTTCAAGATCCTGCACTACCTTGTCGGTCCATCTACGCTGGACCGGTTCGTCAGCTTCCTGCAGTGCCTTAATAGACTCTGGGGCGGAGGGCTGTTTTATGGACGAGACCTGGGCTCGGGAACATGACATTCCTCTCAGACAGTTAAGGGAGTCCACGGCCTTGTTCGCCCTGGATGGTAGTCCTCTCCCCAGGATTCAGCGTGAGACGCTACCTTTAACCCTCACTGTTTCTGGTAATCATAGCGAAACCATTTCTTTTTTAATTTTTCGTTCACCTTTTACACCTGTTGTTTTGGGCCATCCCTGGCTAGTTTGTCATAATCCTTCTATTAATTGGTCTAGTAATTCTATCCTCTCCTGGAACGTCTCTTGTCATGTGAAATGTTTAATGTCTGCTATCCCTCCTGTTTCCTCTGTCTCTTCTTCACAGGAGGAGCCTGGTGATTTGACAGGGGTGCCGGAGGAATATCACGATCTGCGCACGGTGTTCAGTCGGTCCAGGGCCACCTCTCTTCCTCCACACCGGTCGTATGATTGTAGTATTGATCTCCTTCCGGGAACCACTCCCCCCCGGGGTAGACTATACTCTCTGTCGGCTCCCGAACGTAAGGCTCTCGAAGATTATTTGTCTGTAGCTCTTGACGCCGGTACCATAGTCCCCTCCTCCTCTCCCGCCGGAGCGGGGTTTTTTTTTGTTAAGAAGAAGGACGGGTCCCTGCGCCCCTGCATAGATTATCGAGGGCTGAATGACATAACAGTGAAGAATCGTTATCCGCTTCCTCTTATGTCTTCAGCCTTCGAGATCCTGCAGGGAGCCAGGTTTTTCACTAAGTTGGACCTTCGTAACGCTTACCATCTCGTGCGCATCAGGGAGGGGGACGAGTGGAAGACGGCGTTTAACA
Source organism: Oncorhynchus mykiss (assembly GCF_057628025.1). Taxonomy (NCBI): domain Eukaryota; kingdom Metazoa; phylum Chordata; class Actinopteri; order Salmoniformes; family Salmonidae; genus Oncorhynchus; species Oncorhynchus mykiss. Next base: position 79,748,415 of record NC_143029.1, read on the forward strand.
CTCCGTTAGGGCACTTTGAATACCGGGTTCTTCCTTTCGGCCTCGCTAACGCTCCAGCTGTCTTTCAGGCATTAGTCAATGATGTCCTGAGAGACATGCTGAACATCTTTGTTTTCGTTTACCTTGACGATATCCTGATTTTTTCACCGTCACTCCAGATTCATGTTCAGCACGTTCGACGTGTCCTCCAGCGCCTTTTAGAGAATTGTCTTTTTGTGAAGGCTGAGAAGTGCTCTTTTCATGCCTCCTCCGTCACATTTCTCGGTTCTGTTATTTCCGCTGAAGGCATTAAGATGGATCCCGCTAAGGTCCAAGCTGTCATTGATTGGCCCGTCCCTAAGTCACGCGTCGAGCTGCAGCGCTTTCTCGGCTTCGCGAACTTCTATCGTCGTTTCATCCGTAATTTCGGTCAGGTGGCAGCTCCTCTCACAGCCCTTACTTCTGTCAAGACGTGCTTTAGGTGGTCCGTTTCCGCCCAGGGAGCTTTTGATCTCCTCAAGAATCGTTTTACATCCGCACCTATCCTTGTTACACCTGACGTCACTAGACAGTTCGTTGTCGAGGTTGACGCGTCAGAGGTGGGCGTGGGAGCCATTCTTTCTCAGCGCTCCCTCTCTGACGACAAGGTCCACCCTTGCGCGTATTTTTCTCATCGCCTGTCGCCGTCGGAACGTAACTATGATGTGGGAAACCGCGAACTGCTCGCCATCCGCTTAGCCCTAGGCGAATGGCGACAGTGGTTGGAGGGGGCGACCGTTCCTTTTGTCGTTTGGACTGACCATAGGAACCTTGAGTACATCCGTTCTGCCAAACGACTTAATGCGCATCAGGCGCGCTGGGCGCTGTTTTTCGCTCGTTTCGAGTTCGTGATTTCTTATCGTCCGGGCTCTAAGAACACCAAGCCTGATGCTTTATCTCGTCTCTTCAGTTCTTCAGTAGCCTCCACTGACCCCGAGGGGATTCTCCCTGAGGGGCGTGTTGTCGGGTTGACTGTCTGGGGAATTGAGAGGCAGGTAAAGCAAGCACTCACTCAAACTCCGTCGCCGCGCGCCTGTCCTAGGAACCTTCTTTTCGTTCCCGTTCCTACTCGTCTGGCCGTTCTTCAGTGGGCTCACTCTGCCAAGTTAGCCGGCCACCCTGGCGTTCGGGGTACGCTTGCTTCCATTCGCCAGCGTTTTTGGTGGCCCACCCGGGAGCATGACACGCGTCGCTTCGTGGCTGCTTGTTCGGTCTGCGCGCAGACTAAGTCCGGTGACTCCCCTCCTGCCGGCCGTCTCAGGCCGCTTCCCATTCCCTCTCGACCGTGGTCTCACATCGCCTTAGATTTTGTCACCGGACTGCCTTCGTCAGCGGGGAAGACTGTTATTCTTACGGTTGTCGACAGGTTCTCTAAGGCGGCTCATTTTATCCCCCTTGCTAAGCTTCCTTCTGCTAAAGAGACGGCACAAATCATCATCGAGAATGTTTTCAGAATTCATGGCCTTCCGTCAGACGTCGTTTCGGACAGAGGTCCGCAATTCACGTCTCAATTTTGGAGGGAGTTTTGCCGTTTGATTGGGGCTTCCGTCAGTCTCTCTTCCGGCTTTCACCCCCAGTCTAACGGTCAAGCAGAACGGGCCAATCAGACTATTGGTCGCATCTTACGCAGTCTTTCTTTTCGCAACCCTGCGTCTTGGTCAGAACAGCTCCCCTGGGCAGAATACGCCCACAACTCGCTTCCTTCGTCTGCGACCGGGCTATCTCCTTTTCAGAGTAGCCTCGGGTACCAGCCTCCGCTGTTCTCATCTCAGTTCGCCGAGTCCAGCGTCCCCTCCGCTCAGGCTTTTGTCCAACGTTGCGAGCGCACCTGGAAGAGGGTCAGGTCTGCACTTTGCCGTTATAGGGCGCAGACTGTGAGAGCTGCTAATAAGCGTAGAACTAAGAGTCCAAGATATTGTCGCGGTCAGAGAGTTTGGCTCTCCACTCAGAACCTTCCCCTTAAGACCGCTTCTCGCAAGTTGACCCCGCGGTTCATTGGTCCGTTCCGTATTTCTCAAATCATTAACCCTGTCGCAGTGCGACTTCTTCTGCCGCGATATCTTCGTCGCGTCCACCCGGTCTTCCATGTCTCCTGTGTCAAGCCCGTTCTTCGCGCCCCCGCTCGTCTTCCCCCCCCCCCCCCCCATCCTTGTCGAGGGCGCACCCATCTACAGGGTCCGTAGGATTTTGGACATGCGTCCTCGGGGCCGTGGTCATCAGTACCTAGTAGATTGGGAGGGGTACGGTCCTGAGGAGAGGAGTTGGGTTCCCTCTCGGGACGTGCTGGACCGTGCGCTGATCGATGATTTCCTCCGTTGCCGCCAGGCTTCCTCCTCGAGTGCGCCAGGAGGCGCTCGGTGAGTGGGGGGGTACTGTCATGTACTGTCATGTTGTGTCTTGTTTCTGTCCTTTCTCTTCACCCTGTCTCCCTCTGCTGGCCGTGTTAGGTTACCTTTTCTCCCCCTCTTTCCCCCAGCTGTCCCTTGTCTTCTCTGACTACCTCGTTCACCCATTTTCCCACCTGTTCCCTTTTTCCCTCTGATTAGGTCTCTATATCTCTCTCTCTTTCTGCTCCTGTCTTTGTCGGATTCTTGTTTGTGTTAGTCATGCCTGAACCAGACTATCGTCATGTTTGCTGCAACCTTGTCCTGTCCTGTCGGAATCTGCCGGTCCATCTGAGCCTACCTATGTTTGGTTATTAAAGAAGCTCTGTTTACATTAATTCGCTTTTGGGTCCTCATTCACGCACCGTAACACCTTTCATTCTGCTGCTATGACACTCAGAGCATGCAAGGCAGAGCCAAACTGACAGCCTGCCTCTCACTTCACAAGATGTTGATCATAGCCACATGCCAGGTGGAAACCTGTAAACCTGTTGCAAATGCCAATATTCAATCAATCAAACTGTATTTATAGAGCACATTTCTTACAGGGGATGCATTTCAAACTGCTTAAAAAATAAAATAGAGAAGGTGAGAAAGATAACGCAAAAGGTTTTCTAAACGAGACAAATGAAAAAAGTCCTCCCTCCATCGTATCAGAATCTTCCAGTGCTAGCCCTGCAGTGTGTCTATATAATGTATGTGTGAACGTTGCAACACATTATGCAATGAAATCTGGTCATGATCTGAGCTCTTGGCTGTGCCCCAAGAGAGAGATTGGCCTCAGCCGGGGTGTTACTCAATAGTGAGAGTTGTTTGTGTGCGGCCATATTAGTCCCAACTCATAGCCTTATTTTGAGATCTACTAGCTGTAGACTTGGCAGGGCGGTAATATTTTTATGGATTCTCATTAGGTTTTAATACAGGTTTAATAACTCACTTGATGGGTTGAGCTTCACAGCTTTTGTAATCTCTCTCTCTCTCTCTCTCTCTCTCTCTCTCTCTCTCTCTCTCTCTCTCTCTCTCTCTCTCTCTCTCTCTCCAGCTCAAATAGAAGTAATACCCTGCAAGATCTGTGGGGACAAGTCCTCAGGTATCCACTATGGGGTCATTACCTGCGAAGGTTGCAAGGTGAGCTAGTAGTAGTTGGGTTTCTTCTTTACCTTCTTCATGTGTTCTTTAACAATATGAAACAAAGACAAGCTGCAATTGAAAATATCCTTAGTTGTGATCAATGAAATAATTATTCCATTTTGTAACATGTAGGTTTATGATACTGGAATTCTATACATTATGTAATCATTTGACTCATCCTTTGTGTAGGGGTTCTTCCGCCGCAGCCAGCAGAACAACGCCATGTACTCGTGTTCCCGCCAGAGAAACTGTCTTATTGACCGAACCAACCGCAACCGCTGCCAACACTGCAGACTGCAGAAGTGTCTGGCTTTGGGCATGAGCCGGGACGGTGAGTCACACACACACACACAGACGTGCGTGGAGCCCAGAGGAAAACTCATGACAGGTGGTCAACACTTATTTCCACACAGACATACTGTATATACAGTGCATTCGGAAAGTATTTAGACCCCTTGACTTTTCCCACATTTTGTTACGTTACAGCCTTACTCTAAAATGGATTAAATAAAAATGTCTATATAAGGTCCCACATTTGACAGTGCATGTCAGAGCGAAAACCAAGCCATGAGGTCAAAGGAACTGTCCGTAGAGCGCCGAGACAGGATTGTGTCGAGGCACAGATCTGGGGAAGGGTACCAACAAATGTCTACAGCATTCAAGGTCTTCAAGAACATAGTTCCCTCCAGCATTCTTAAATGTAAGAAGTTTGTAACAACCAAGACTCCTAGAGCTGGCCACCTAGCCAAACTGAGAAATCGGGGGAGAAGGGCCTTGGTCAGGGAGGTGACCAAGAACCTGATGGTCACTCTGACAGAACTCCAGAGTTCCTCTGTGGAGATGGGAGAACCTTCCAGAAGGACAACCATCTCTGCAGCACTTCACCAATCAGGCCTTTATGGTAGAGTGGCCGGACTCAAGCAACTCCTCAGTAAAAGGCAAATGACAGCCCACTTGGAATTTGCCAAAAGGCACCTAAAGGAATCTCAGACCATGAGAAACAAGATTCTCTGGTCTGATGAAACCAAGATTGAACTCTGGCCTGAATGCCAAGCGTCACGTCTTGAGGAATCTCAAGCTCATCACCTTGCCGATACCATCCCTACGCTGAAGCATGGTAGTGGTATCATCATGCTGTAGGGATGTTTTTCATCAGCAGGAACTGGGAGACTAGTAAGGGTCGAGGCAAGGATGAACGGAGGAAAGTACAGAGAGATCCTTGATGAAAACCTGCTCCAGTACACTCAGGACCTCAGACTGGGGCGAAGGTTCACCTTCCAACAGGACAACGACCCTAAGCACACAGCCAAGACAACGCAGCAGTGGCTTCGAGACAAATATCTGAATGTCCTTGAGTGGCCCAGCCAGAACCCGGACTTGAACGCAATTGAACATCTCTGGAGAGACCTGAAAATAGCTGTGCAGCGACGCTCCCCATCCAACCTGACAGAGCTTGAGAGGATCTGCAGAGAAGAATGGGAGAAACTCCCCAAATACAGGTGTGCAAAGCTTGTAGCGTCATACCCAAGAAGACTTGTGTCTGTAATCTCTGCCAAAGGTGCTTCAACAAAGTACTGAGTAAAGGGTCAGAATACTTATATAAATGTGATATTTAGCAAAAATGTCTAAAAACCAGTTTTTGCTTTGTCATTATGGAGTATTGTGTGTAGATTGCTAAGGGGAGAAAAAACAATAAGGCTGTAACGTAACAAAATGTGGAGAAAGTGAAGGGGTCTGAATACTTTCCGAATGCACTGTATATAGATAGATATATGTACATTCTGATACTTATCTTGTCTCTCTCCAGCGGTGAAGTTTGGCCGTATGTCTAAGAAGCAGCGAGACAGCCTGTACTCTGAGGTTCAGAAGCACCAGAAGAACCAGGAGCTTCTGAACCAGGAGGTTGTGAACCAGGGGTGTCTGAAACAGGGTTTGTCCCTGACCAGGGAAGATGTGGCAGGGGGAGACAGCGAGGGGGACAGGCACAGGGAGCTCAGTCACTCCTACAGCAGCGGCGGCTCCAGCTCCACCCTGAGTGACCTGGATGACATCCCCGACCTGTTTGACCTGCCCTTGACCCCGGAGGAGGCCCACGAGTACTGCAGCCTGGAGCTGCTGGGAGGCCACGGCGGAAGCACCGGGAACACCTCAAGCTCTTCATCATCGTCATCATCCTCTAACAATTCGTCCAATCAGAACTCGCCGCAGCAGAATCTGCTGGATGTCACAGACGCCAATGGAATCAAACATGAGTACCAGATGTTGTCGCACACACAAGCCGCGCTGCTGGAGCCACTGGCCAATGACTGCACTCTAATGGATATAGGTACGAAATCTATTACTATCTCTACAACTAACATCACCATCAAAATTGTGCCGTTTCTGTTTCAGAGCGTATCACCCAGAGTGTGCCGTTTCTGTTTCAGATCGTATCACCCAGAGTGTGTTTCTGTTTCAGGGCGTATCACCCAGAGTGTGTTTCTGTTTCAGGACGTATCACCCAGAGTGTGTTTCTGTTTCGGGGCGTATCACCCAGAGTGTGCCGTTTCTGTTTCAGAGCGTATCACCCAGAGTGTGTTTCTGTTTCAGGGCGTATCACCCAGAGTGTGTTTCTGTTTCAGGGCGTATCACCCAGAGTGTGTTTCTGTTTCAGGGCGTATCACCCAGAGTGTGTTTCTGTTTCAGGGCGTATCACCCAGAGTGTGTTTCTGTTTCAGGGCGTATCACCCAGAGTGTGTTTCTGTTTCAGGGCCAATCACCCAGAGTGTGTTTCTGTTTCAGGGCGTATCACCCAGAGTGTGTGTCTGTTTCAGGGCGTATCCCCCAGAGTGTGTTTCTGTTTCGGGGCGTATCACCCAGAGTGTGTTTCTGTTTCAGGGCGTATCACCCAGAGTGTGTGTCTGTTTCAGAGCGTATCACCCAGAGTGTGCCGTTTCTGTTTCAGAGCGTATCACCCACAGTGTGCCGTTTCTGTTTCAGAGCGTATCACCCACAGTGTGCCGTTTCTGTTTCAGAGCGTATCACCCAGAGTGTGCCGTTTTTGTTTCAGAGCGTATCACCCAGAGTGTGGTCAAGTCCCACTTGGAGACGAGTCAGTACAGTTCTGACGACCTGAAGAGGCTGACATACAGTGGGATTCAGTACTCACCTGAGGAGACCCGCAACTTCCAGTGCAAGGTGATGACACACACACACACACACACACACACACACACACACACACACACACACACACACACACACACACACACACACACAGCTACTCACTAATGTCTTGCATTATTGTTGTATTAAATTATGATTTCTCTATTTCTCCCAGTCTGAAGAGTTTATGTGGCAGCAGTGTGCCCACCACATCACCAATGCCATCCAGTACGTGGTGGAGTTTGCCAAACGCATCACTGGCTTCATGGACCTGTGTCAGAACGACCAGATAATTCTGCTCAAAGCAGGTTCGTACCTTTATACATGCACACATCCAGATTACACGTACCGCTCAAACCACTTTAGGACATGCACACACTGATTGTTATGTGAACGCTCTTTCTTACACACACACATACAAACAAACATGGATAACATTGAAGCACATTCCTGTAATGAGTGAAGAAATTGCAGAAGTCCTTTATCTTGTCCTTCTTTTTTCCAACCTTCTTCCTTGTGCTCTTTTTGTTTTTTACAAACCACACATCACTGCTCCGACTATTTCACTAAACCGTCTCTGAAACATCCATTTCACTAAACCGTCCCTGAGACATCCATTTAACTAAACCGTCTCTGAAACATCCATTTCACTAAACCGTCTCTGAGACATCCATTTCACTAAACCGACTCTGAAACATCCATTTCACTAAACCGTCTCTGAGACATACATTTCACTAAACCGTCTCTGAGACATCCATTTAACTAAACCATCTCTGAAACATCCATTTCACTAAACCGTCTCTGAGACATCCATTTCACTAAACCGTCTCTGAGACATCCATTTAACTAAACCATCTCTGAAACATCCATTTCACTAAACCGTCTCTGAGACATACATTTCACTAAACCGTCTCTGAGACATCCATTTAACTAAACCATCTCTGAAACATCCATTTCACTAAACCGTCTCTGAGACATCCATTTCACTAAACCGTCTCTGAGACATCCATTTCACTAAACCGTCTCTGAAACATCCATTTCACTAAACCGTCTCTGAAACATCCATTTCACTAAACCGTCTCTGAGACATCCATTTCACTAAACCGTCTCTGAAACATCCATTTCACTAAACCGTCTCTGAAACATCAATTTCACTAAACCGTCTCTGAAACATCCATTTAACTAAACCGTCTCTGAGACATCCATTTTACTAAACCGACTCTGAAACATCCATTTCACTAAACCGACTCTGAAACATAAATTTCACTAAACCGTCTCTGAAACATCCATTTCACTAAACCGTCTCTGAAACATCCATTTCACTAAACTGTCTCTGAAACATATTTATATCATTGAACAACCATTATATCTGCACACACACACGTTGATTTGACGATAACTCAATGAATGTTTGAAACCCCCTTTTGATAAATTCTTGATAATCCTTATTGCCCTGCACACTTTCAAATAGTTGAAATGACTTACATCTGCTATCCTCCAATCTGGAATGTTTTACTTTCCTTTGGGTGTTTTTTCTTCTGCATGTCGTAACATCTTCTGTGCTCTAACATCCCCCTCTTCCACTCACTCCTCTTTCTCCATTTCTGTGGCTCTCGATGGTTGCCTTTGCAGGCTGTCTGGAGGTGCTGTTGATCAGGATGTGCAGGGCGTTTAACGCTAACACCAACACCATGTTCTTTGATGGCAAGTTTGCCTCCGCCCAGCTCTTCAAAGCCCTCGGTAAGCACCTCAAATAGGTTAGCCTACCCCTTGTCTGATACAGTATTTAGAATGTATAGAGCTGATACTGTTAACTACTCCAAATACAATTCAGTGGAATATGATGTGTGCATATCTAATATTGGGATTTTTCTCTGCAGGTTGCGATGACCTGGTCAGTGCCGTGTTTGACTTGGCTAAAGGTCTCTGCTGCCTGCAGCTAACTGATGAGGAAATGGCTCTGTTCAGCGCCGCTGTCCTTCTGTCCCCAGAGCGACCATGGCTGACCGACAGCCAGAAGGTCCGGAAGCTGCAGGAGAAGCTCTTCCTGGCTCTGCAACACAGTCTGCACATGAGCGGGGCCTCCGACGAGAAACTAGACCAGGTAGAAGGGATCCAGATTTTGTCAAATTAACGTCAGATTTTACTTTTTGTAGCAGGTTTGGGGAACAAATTTAGCAGGCTAAGAGAATTGGGTTAAGTTTAGGAAAAGGGTTAGGGTTAGCCAAAATGCCACAAAATTCTACTTTTGAGGTTAGTTTGATAAAAGCTAGATCCCTTCTAGCCATAAGCGGGAATACTCAGCACACGGCACGATGACAAAACACAGCCCACAGCCTCTAGCCATGACCCAGTTGTCATTGGCTGAGATCCACCATATGGGAATCACTGGTGTAGCATACGTCTCCTCTCCAAGCACTTTATGATACGGTCCTCTACAGAATATTCCAAACAGCTGCATAAGCATATTTTATGGGGCCTTAAGGCCCTGTGCTGTAGAGTAAACCAGTGGTTCCCCAACTCCAGTCCTCCAGTAACCCCAACAGTGCACATTTTTTGTTGTAGAGCCGGACAAGCACACCGGATTCAACTTGTCAACTAATCATCGAGCCCTCGACAAGTTGAATCAGGTGTTTGTCCAGGGTTACAACTAAAATGTGTACTGTTGGGGGTTCTAGAGGACTGGAGCTGGGAAACGCTGCTGTAGACATCCTTTAAATCAAACTAAAACAAACAGTTAAACAGTCTAGTGTTGTAAGCCGGATCTATCCCATGCAACTTAGCTTACGTCCATACACATTTCATGCGTTCTCTGGATTTCTTCCATCCCACCATGTCCATAGATATTGAGTGTATTTTCCTGACTTGTCCCGGTGTCCTCTTCTCCTGTAGATGGTGTCCAAGCTGCTGATGATGAAGTCCATCTGTAATCTCCACGTCAACAAGCTGGAGTTCTTCCGTCTGGTTCACCCCGAGACAGCATTCAGCTTCCCACCACTCTATCGGGAAGTGTTCGGGAGTGAGATCTCTCTACCTGACTCTACAAACAGCTCCTAGAGAGAAATATGGAGTGAATGTGTAAGAGGCAGGTTAAGAAAAGTGTGGAGATATAGAAGTGAAAGGGGAGATTGAGCGAGGGATATAAATATTGAACTCAGAAATAACCAGCAGTTAACTAGACAATCCAGGACTTAAAATACTCAGTTTCCCAGCATGCTGTGGCGTTATTCCTCCACTATCCTAGCAGGCCATGCACCTTACACTACGGACTTCACCTTCAGGGTCCTTTTGTATAGTAGCACTTTGGACAAACTAATGGGCAATATGCATATTCTACAGTGTGAACATAGATCATTTACCATTAGAACATCGATGCTCCCCAACCCCGTCATGAATGTACCTCACTGACAACCACCAATGCACCAGCCAGAACCACACACCGAATGTACAGTGGGGCAAAAAAGTATTTAGTCAGCCACCAATTGTGCAAGTTCTCCCATTTAAAAAGATGAGAGAGGCCTGTAATTTTCATCATAGGTACACTTCAACTATGACAGACAAAATGAGGGAAAAAAATCCAGAAAATCACATTGTAGGATTTTTAATGAATTTATTTGCAAATTATGGTGGAAAATAAGTATTTGGTCAATAAACAAAAGTTTATCTCAATACTTTGTTATATACCCTTTGTTGGCAATGACAGAGGTCAAACTTTTTCTGTAAGTCTTCACAAGGTTTTCGCACACTGTTGCTGGTATTTTGGCCCATTCCTCCATGCAGATCTCCTCTAGAGCAGTGATGTTTTGGGGCTGTTGATGGGCAACACGGACTTTCAACTCCCTCCAAAGATTTTCTATGGGGTTGAGATCTAGAGACTGGCTAGGCCACTCCAGGACCTTGAAATGCTTCTTACGAAGCCACTCCTTCGTTGCCCGGGCGGTGTGTTTGGGGTCATTGTCATGCTGAAAGACCCAGCCACGTTTCATCTTCAATGCCCTTGCTGATGGAAGGAGGTTTTCACTCAAAATCTCATGATACATGGCCCCATTCATTATTTCCTTTACACGGATCAGTCGTCCTGGTCCCTTTGAAGAAAAACATCCCCAAAGCATGATGTTTCCACCCCCATGCTTCACAGTCGGTATGGTGTTCTTTGGATGCAACTCAGCATTCTTTTTCCTCCACACGACAAGTTGAGTTTTTACCAAAAAGTCATATTTTGGTTTCATCTGACCATATGACATTCTCCCAATCTTCTTCTGGATCATCCAAATGCTCTCTAGCAAACTTCAGATGGGCCTGGACATGTACTGGCTTAAGCAGGGGGACACGTCTGGCACTGCAGGATTTGAGTCCCTGGCGGCGTAGTGTGTTACTGATGGTAGGCTTTGTTACTTTGGTCCCAGCTCTCTGCAGGTCATTCACTTGGTCCCCCCGTGTGGTTCTGGGATTTTTGCTCACCGTTCTTGTGATCATTTTGACCCCACGGGGTGAGATCTTGCGTGGAGCCCCAGATCGAGGGAGATTATCAGTGGTCTTGTATGTCTTCCATTTCCTAATAATTGCTCCCGCTGTTGATTTCTTCAAACCAAGCTGCTTACCTATTGCAGATTCAGTCTTCCCAGCCTGGTGCAGGTCTACAATGTTGTTTCTGGTGTCCTTTGACAGCTCTTTGGTCTTGGCCATAGTGGAGTTTGGAGTGTGACTGTTTGAGGTTGTGGACTTTTCTTTTATACTGATAACAAGTTCAAACAGGTGCAATTAATACAGGTAACGAGTGGAGGACAGAGGAGCCTCTTAAAGAAGAAGTTACAGGTCTGTGAGAGCCAGAAATCTTGCTTGTTTGTAGGTGACCAAATACTTATTTTCCACCATAATTTGCAAATAAATTCATAAAAAAGTCCTACAATGTGATTTTCTGGATTTTTTTTCTCATTTTGTCTGTCATAGTTGAAGTGTACCTATGATTAAAATTACAGGCCTCTCTCATCTTTTTAAGTGGGAGAACTTGCACAATTGGTGGCTGACTAAATACTTTTTTGCCCCACCATTAACACTCTGGGACAGTTTGACTGGTTGAATTAGAATCATTGTAATGCTATGGTTCTACTCAACAGACCCAGGGTTCTTTCATTTATAGTCCCAAAGACACAGTTCTCAGTGGTACCCATATGTAGACTGCATGTATGTTGGACATGTATGTACTCACCAGCCCTAAGAGACCAAGATTATCATTCAGTTATTCCTCTGTTACAAATGAGGATATAAACAGGTATGACATGCCACACTACTTGGTCATGGCCTTATTGGTCAATTATTCTTTATTGATTTATAGCAAACTCACAGAATGGTCACACACTTACAGACATAGGCACTTCTGACAGTGTTTGGTGCTGCCCTTTGTAGACTTAAAAAAATGCAATGAGAAACCTCAGCCGCTCACCTTCTTCCCATGAGAGAGAGAGAGTCGGGTTTCCATGGCAACACCCACCCCCATAGCAACCCAATGGGGTTACGCAATGTATGTCATTTGACCATTCGGGAGGCTGAACACTCTTTGCATAGTGAACACTGCCAAGGTAGGCAGCCCAATCACACGAAGGCAAAGGAGGGTCTCTAGTAGAATGGCCCAACATTGTCAATGAAACGGATTCTTGCTTCATGAGACCACGCTGGGTGAAAGAAACAGCAGAAGACAGAACATAAGAAGAGACGAGGATACTTTATGAACTCTGAATAACAAAGAGACTTGAGGAGAACAGCTCCTCTGTGAGAGTCCCTAACCAGCAACATCCAGCCAATAGGAATAGTCTCCCATTCACTAATGCCTTGTCTTTGGGTTACAGTTAAATTGTCTGTGTGTAAACTCTCTTTACTGGTTGGATCAACTGTATTATTTTTGTACATTGCTGTTTCCGTGTCATCTACTCCTCACCAAATGTCAAAGATCTTTCCTTTCCAGGATCCCACTGGGCGAGCACAAGTCTAAGGCTGGACCCAGCTACCAGCTACCCGCCTGAGTTAGACATCATTTGTATAAGGTTTATGAGTCAGACAGGGCATCTCTTAACCCTTTGAGGAGCATGGACAGACAACATATCCTGATTCTATTTGTTCTTATTGAACTGTAAAGTTCCACAACAGAATACTGAGAATAAGGTTCTATGAACTCACTCCACAAAGGGCTAAAAGTGACTCGTAGCCACTCAGGGAGCTAGCTCTGTTCTGTCATTCTCTCTCTACTAGCAGTGTCTTCTACTAGCAGTGTTTTCCTCTCACCTTGCAGCTAAGACAAGACCTATAACCTTGATCACTCTGTTCGTAATCTTTGTTTGTGAATGTTACTCACACAGTGTCAGAGATCTTTCCCCTTTATTCTCAATATTATAACACAATCTGAATTTTACAAGACACAATCTAAAAAATATACATATTTTTAGAACATGTTATTCTTGGGATTTAATGTTGCTTTTGTTGTGAGTGTTATTTCTGTTGGTCTTTGATCTTTTTCCTCCTGTTATGTCATCACATTTTTGTCTTGTGATCTATTTTTTTAAAGAAAACCTTTAAAAAAACAGAAACTTTTTTTCCTCTCTATTCCCCTTAAGACAAAATTTACAATAGGTATATTGTCAGTCAAAGAGTAAATAAGTTACTCAGCTCAATGTACATTCTTGTATGTTGGGATACTTTACATGTGCTTTAAAGAATATAATAAAAGTATTTCTTTTTCTTTTGAATATGTGAAGTGTCTGTCTTAAAAATGTTAACTCTCTCATCACACACTTGGTTTATTTCCATAAAAAAGGATAATACCACTTACAGAATAGTGGTAATAGTATGGAAACATTATTTGCCTAGATACCTAGATACCTAGATGCCTAGATGCCTAGATGCCTAGATGCCTAGATACATAGATACATAGATACCTAAATGTTATGCACGTGAGTGAAGACCCAAAAGCGGTTTAACAAAAACAGAGTCCTTTAATGTCAAAACACAGGTAAGACATAGATCCTCTTCAAATGTATTTGATGGCAAAATAAACAACCCGCAGAGAGGGCGACAAATGAAACATAAAGTCCTTCTGAGTATCACAGTAGAGTTCCCCTTCTAGCAGCAGAGGAGAATAGCTGGGTTGTAGAGGACAGAGGTACCTGATCACACGAAGCCTCAGATGAACAGGCAGATTCCGACAGGACAGGACAAGGTTGAAGCAAACGAGACAATAGTTTGGTTCTGGCATGAGAAACTCAAACGAGAATCTGACAAAGACAGAAGCAGGAACAGAGAGAGATATAGAGACCTAATCAGAGGGAAAAAGGGAACAGGTGGGAAAAGGGTGAACGAGGTAGTTAGAGAAGACAAGGAACAGCTGGGGGAAGGAGGGGAAGAAAAGGCAACCCAATACGACCAGCAGAGGGAGACAGGGTGAAGAGAAAGAACAGGAACAAGACACAACATGACAATACATGACAGTACCCCCCCACTCACCGAGCGCCTCCTGGCGCACTCGAGGAGGAAACCTGGCGGCAACGGAGGAAATCATCGATCAGCGAACGGTCCAGCACGTCCCGAGAGGGAACCCAACTCCTTTCCTCAGGACCGTACCCCTCCCAATCCACTAGGTACTGATGACCACGGCCCCGAGGACGCATGTCCAAAATCTTACGGACCCTGTAGATAGGTGCGCCCTCGACAAGGATGGGGGGGGGAGGGGGAGACGAGCGGGGGCGCGAAGAACGGGCTTAACACAGGAGACATGGAAGACCGGGTGGACGCGACAAAGATATCGCGGAAGAAGAAGTCGCACTGCGACAGGATTAATGATCTGAGAAATACGGAACGGACCAATGAACCGCGGGGTCAACTTGCGAGAAGCTGTCTTAAGGGGAAGGTTCTGAGTGGAGAGCCAAACTCTCTGACCGCGACAATATCTAGGACTCTTAGTTCTACGCTTATTAGCGGCTCTCACAGTCTGCGCCCTATAACGGCAAAGTGCAGACCTGACCCTCTTCCAGGTGCGCTCGCAACGTTGGACAAAAGCCTGAGCGGAGGGGACGCTGGACTCGGCGAACTGAGACGAGAACAGCGGAGGCTGGTACCCGAGGCTACTCTGAAAAGGAGATAGCCCGGTCGCAGACGAAGGAAGCGAGTTGTGGGCGTATTCTGCCCAGGGGAGCTGTTCTGACCAAGACGCAGGGTTACGAAAAGAAAGACTGCGTAAGATGCGACCAATAGTCTGATTGGCCCGTTCTGCTTGACCGTTAGACTGGGGGTGAAAGCCGGAAGAGAGACTGACGGAAGCCCCAATCAAACGGCAAAACTCCCTCCAAAATTGAGACGTGAATTGCGGACCCCTGTCCGAAACGACGTCTGACGGAAGGCCATGAATTCTGAAAACATTCTCGATGATGATTTGTGCCGTTTCTTTAGCAGAAGGGAGCTTAGCAAGGGGAATAAAATGAGCCGCCTTAGAGAACCTATCGACAACCGTAAGAATAACAGTCTTCCCCGCTGACGAAGGCAGTCCGGTAATAAAATCTAAGGCGATGTGAGACCACGGTCGAGAGGGAATGGGAAGCGGTCTGAGACGGCCGGCAGGAGGGGAGTTACCGGACTTAGTCTGCGCGCAGACCGAACAAGCAGCCACGAAACGACGCGTGTCATGCTCCCGAGTGGGCCACCAAAAACGCTGGCGAATGGAAGCAAGCGTACCTCGAACGCCGGGGTGTCCGGCTAACTTGATAGAGTGAGCCCACTGAAGAACGGCCAGACGAGTAGGAACGGGAACGAAAAGAAGGTTCCTAGGACAAGCGCGCGGCGACGGAGTGTGAGTGAGTGCTTGCTTTACCTGCCTCTCAATTCCCCAGACAGTCAACCCGACAACACGCCCCTCAGGGAGAATCCCCTCGGGGTCAGTGGAGGCTACTGAAGAACTGAAGAGACGAGATAAAGCATCAGGCTTGGTGTTCTTAGAGCCCGGACGATAAGAAATTACGAACTCGAAACGAGCGAAAAACAGCGCCCAACGAGCCTGACGCGCATTAAGTCGTTTGGCAGAACGGATGTACTCAAGGTTCCTATGGTCAGTCCAAACGACAAAAGGAACGGTCGCCCCCTCCAACCACTGTCGCCATTCGCCTAGGGCTAAGCGGATGGCGAGCAGTTCGCGGTTTCCCACATCATAGTTACGTTCCGACGGCGACAGGCGATGAGAAAAATACGCGCAAGGGTGGACCTTGTCGTCAGAGAGGGAGCGCTGAGAAAGAATGGCTCCCACGCCCACCTCTGACGCGTCAACCTCGACAACGAACTGTCTAGAGACGTCAGGTGTAACAAGGATAGGTGCGGATGTAAAACGATTCTTGAGGAGATCAAAAGCTCCCTGGGCGGAAACGGACCACTTAAAGCACGTCTTGACAGAAGTAAGGGCTGTGAGAGGGGCTGCCACCTGACCGAAATTACGGATGAAACGACGATAGAAGTTCGCGAAGCCGAGAAAGCGCTGCAGCTCGACGCGTGACTTAGGGACGGGCCAATCAATGACAGCTTGGACCTTAGCGGGATCCATCTTAATGCCTTCAGCGGAAATAACAGAACCGAGAAATGTGACGGAGGAGGCATGAAAAGTGCACTTCTCAGCCTTCACAAAAAGACAATTCTCTAAAAGGCGCTGGAGGACACGTCGAACGTGCTGAACATGAATCTGGAGTGACGGTGAAAAAATCAGGATATCGTCAAGGTAAACGAAAACAAAGATGTTCAGCATGTCTCTCAGGACGTCATTGACTAATGCCTGAAAGACAGCTGGAGCGTTAGCGAGGCCGAAAGGAAGAACCCGGTATTCAAAGTGCCCTAACGGAGTGTTAAACGCCGTCTTCCACTCGTCCCCCTCCCTGATGCGCACGAGATGGTAAGCGTTACGAAGGTCCAACTTAGTGAAAAACCTGGCTCCCTGCAGGATCTCGAAGGCTGAAGACATAAGAGGAAGCGGATAACGATTCTTCACTGTTATGTCATTCAGCCCTCGATAATCTATGCAGGGGCGCAGAGACCCGTCCTTCTTCTTGACAAAAAAAAACCCCGCTCCGGCGGGAGAGGAGGAGGGGACTATGGTACCGGCGTCAAGAGCTACAGACAAATAATCTTCGAGAGCCTTACGTTCGGGAGCCGACAGAGAGTATAGTCTACCCCGGGGGGGAGTGGTTCCCGGAAGGAGATCAATACTACAATCATACGGAAGAGAGGTGGCCCTGGACCGACTGAACACCGTGCGCAGATCGTGATATTCCTCCGGCACCCCTGTCAAATCACCAGGCTCCTCCTGTGAAGAAGAGACAGAGGAAACAGGAGGGATAGCAGACATTAAACATTTCACATGACAAGAGACGTTCCAGGAGAGGATAGAATTACTAGACCAATTAATAGAAGGATTATGACAAACTAGCCAGGGATGGCCCAAAACAACAGGTGTAAAAGGTGAACGAAAAATTAAAAAAGAAAGGGTTTCGCTATGATTACCAGAGACAGTGAGGGTTAAAGGTAGCGTCTCACGTTGAATCCTGGGGAGAGGACTACCATCCAAGGCGAACAAGGCCGTGGGCTCCCTTAACTGTCTGAGAGGAATGTCATGTTCCCGAGCCCAGGTCTCGTCCATAAAACAGCCCTCCGCCCCAGAGTCTATCAAGGCACTGCAGGAAGCTGACGAACCGGTCCAGCGTAGATGGACTGACAAGGTAGTGCAGGATCTTGAAGGAGAGACAGGAGTAGTAGCGCTCACCAGTAGCCCTCCGCTTACTGATGAGCTCTGGCTTTTACTGGACATGAAGTGACAAAATGACCAGCGGAACCGCAATAGAGACAGAGGCGGTTGGTGATTCTCCGTTCCCTCTCCTTAGTCGAGATGCGGATACCTCCCAGCTGCATAGGCTCAGCACCCGAGCCGGCAGAGGAAGATGGTAGTGATGCGGAGAGGGGGGCAACGGAGAACGCGAGCTCGGTGACGAAGATCAACCCGTCGCTCTATGCGAATAGCGAGTTCAATCAAGGAATCCACGCTGGAAGGAACCTCCCGGGAGAGAATCTCATCCTTTACCTCCGCGCGGAGACCCTCCAGAAAACGAGCGAGCAAAGACGGCTCGTTCCAGTCACTGGAGGCAGCAAGAGTGCGAAACTCAATAGAGTAGTCTGTTATGGATCGATTACCTTGACATAGGGAAGACAGGACCCTGGAAGCTTCCTTCCCAAAAACAGAACGATCAAAAACCCGTATCATCTCCTCCTTAAAGTCCCGATACTGGTTAGTACACTCAGCCCTTGCCTCCCAGATTGCCGTGCCCCACTCACGAGCCCGTCCAGTAAGGAGAGATATGACGTAGGCGATACGAGCTGTGCTCCTGGAGTAAGTGTTGGGCTGGAGAGAAAACACAATATCACACTGGGTGAGGAACGAGCGGCATTCAGTGGGCTCCCCAGAGTAACACGGCGGGTTATTGATTCTGGGCTCCGGAGATTCGAAAGCCCTGGAAGTGGCCGGTGGAGCGAGGCGGAGATGGTGAATCTGTTCTGTGAGGTTGGAGACTTGGGCGGCCAGGGTCTCAACGGCATGTCGAGCAGCAGACAATTCCTGCTCGTGTCTGCCTACCATCGCTCCCTGGATCTCGACGGCTGAGTGGAGAGGATCCGAAGTCGCTGGGTCCATTCTTGGTCAGATTCTTCTGTTATGCACGTGAGTGAAGACCCAAAAGCGGTTTAACAAAAACAGAGTCCTTTAATGTCAAAACACAGGTAAGACATAGATCCTCTTCAAATGTATTTGATGGCAAAATAAACAACCCGCAGAGAGGGCGACAAATGAAACATAAAGTCCTTCTGAGTATCACAGTAGAGTTCCCCTTCTAGCAGCAGAGGAGAATAGCTGGGTTGTAGAGGACAGAGGTACCTGATCACACGAAGCCTCAGATGAACAGGCAGATTCCGACAGGACAGGACAAGGCTGAAGCAAACGAGACAATAGTTTGGTTCTGGCATGAGAAACTCAAACGAGAATCTGACAAAGACAGAAGCAGGAACAGAGAGAGATATAGAGACCTAATCAGAGGGAAAAAGGGAACAGGTGGGAAAAGGGTGAACGAGGTAGTTAGAGAAGACAAGGAACAGCTGGGGGAAGGAGGGGAAGAAAAGGCAACCCAATACGACCAGCAGAGGGAGACAGGGTGAAGAGAAAGAACAGGAACAAGACACAACATGACAATACATGACACCTAAATACCTAGATACCTAGATACCTAGATACCTAGATACCACTTCATTTCATAATCATATACTTGTTTCTGGGTAATACACTACATACAGTGCATTCGGAAATTATTCAGAACCCTTCATTTTCCCACATTTTGTTACGTTACAGCCTTATTCTAAAATGGATTTAAAATATAATCGCCTCATCAATCTGCACATAATACCCCATAATGACAAAGCAAAAGCTGTTTTAGTTTTTTTTGAAAATGTATTAAAAATACAAAACTGAAATATCACATTTACATAAGTATTCAGATCCTTTACTCAGTACTTTGTTGAAGCACCTTTGGTAGCGATTACAGCATCAAGTCAGGGTGGCAGGTAGCCTAGTAGTTGGGCCAGTAACCAAAGGGTTGCTGGATCAAATCCTTGAATCTGTTGTTCTGCCTGGTAGGCCGTCATTGTAAATAATAATTTGTTCTTAACTGACTTGCCTAGTTAAAAAAAATGTTTTACTATTCATGGGTATGCCCCTACAAGCTTGGCACACCTGTATTTGGTGAGTTTCCCAAATGTAATCCATTTTAGAATAAGGCTGCAATGTAACAAAATGTGGAAAAAGTCAAGGGGTCTGAATACCTTCCAAATGTACAGTACATTGTGTGTAACCATAGCTACAAGAACATTATCTGAAAGGAACAGATAGACGGCAGTATTATCGTGATGGCTCCCCCTAGCTTTCCAATAAGCTAAGTGGAGTTTCTGCCATATTTCTCTCATGGATCCAGTCCATCCAGATCTGTGAACACCACTGAAGTGGTAGGAGCTGGATGATAGGGCTAGGGACCAAATGGAACCGTGCCTAAAATCGAATCAAATTTATTTGTCACATACACAGTTTACAGCAAGTATAAAAGGTGCAGCCAAATGGTTATGTGCTAGCTCTCTCAACAATGCAGTACGCTAATCAATAATCAACAATCAATAATAACAATGAAAATAGTTGGGTGTCTCATGTATAACACATTAGCCTGGTCCCAGATCTGTTTTTGTTTTTTCAAACTCCATTGTCATTGTTTTGGCATGACATTTCCATAAGGAGTTGGCTAGAGAGCAGAGTCAGACTGGGACAAGGATAACAACATGCCACACTCCGAACTGCAGAGTGGGACCTGGATCATTCAGGATGGCACCACATTGTAAAATGTATCGCGCTGAACAGACATGATTCTCTGCAATTAGAAAAGGTATGACATCAGCACCATACATTTTTGTATATATTCTGCAGCATTGTAAATATATATGTATGTACCTCTCTGAATAAGGCTCTAATGTTGCCAAAAACATTCACGCCTTGGGAAAGAAAAAGGAGCCGACTGGGAAAAAGCCATTGTCTTCAGCAGAGCTGTCACTGACTGCCACCCCTGTGACCCACAGCTAGTCCCTTCCCCGGTGTCTCCTTTCCTTCTCCGGCAATGCTGTAGAATGCTTGAAAAATAGCAGGAACTGCAAATCCAGTTTATATACACTGAACAATAATATAAATGCAAAATGTAAAGTGTTGGTCACTTGTTTCATGAGCTGAAATAAAAAATAGCAAAAACTTTCCATACATACAAAAAGCTTCTTTCTCTCAACTTTTGTGCACACAATTGTTCATATCCCTGTTTCTCCTTTGCTAAGATAATACTTCACCTGAGGTGTTGCATATCAAGAAGCTGATTAAACAGCATAATAATTATTACACAGGTGCATCTTGTGCTGGGGACAATAAAAGGCCACTTTAAAATGTGCAGTTTTGTAGCACAACACAATGTCACAAGTTTTGAGGGAGCGTGCAGTTGGCATGCTGACTGCAGGAATGTCCACCAGAGCTGTTGCCAGTGAATTTAATGTTCATTTCTGTACAATAAACTGCTTCCAACATAGTTTTAGAGAATTTGGCAGTACCTCCAGCTTCACAACCACAGACCACTTGTAACCACGCCAGTTCATGGGGGGGTGCTGAGGAGTATTTTTTGTCTATAATAAAGCCCTTTTGTGGGAAAAAAAACTCTATCTGATTGGCTGGGCCTGGCTCCCCAGTGGGTGGGCCTATGCCCTCCCAGGCCAATTTATGGTTGCACCCCTGCCCAGCCACGTGAATTCGATAGATTAGGGCCTTATGAATTTATCTCAATTGACTGATTTCCTTATATGAACTGTAACTCAGTAAAATCTTTGCGTTTATATTTTTGTTCAGTATAGCAGAAGCTACTATGCCTTGCAGGAAGTAGACTGGTTGCCAGGCAAGTTCCACTCGCAAAGGAAAACTAGCTTGAAGGAGAGTATGATCCACTGTTGAGGACTAAACTCCACGGTGAAGGAAGTTTAGTTCGCTGCGGAGAAAACGACGCAGAAGAGAAACTTCAGCGAGCTATTCCTATAATCAAACTTTCAGCAATTATTTAAAAGCAACTTGCACGTAAAGAAAGAAGCTTATATCCTGCATCAAAAATGTCAGTCGCAGGCTTCAAGAAACAATTTTACAAAGCAAGCCAGGTCAGTGAACAACTTTTTACTTCGGCAAACGTTGTTGAATGTTAGCTAGCTAAGTTCGCTGGAAAGCTAGCGACGTTAGCATTACTTGTGCAATATAGCTAACTAGTTAAATGTGCCTTTCGACAAGGAAATATCTGACCCAAATGTTTTATTTATTAGCTAAATTATTTAACGTTTACATTTGTCTAATGGCTAACTCCAGTGGTCTGAAAAGTCCTCGTAAAGTTAAATCTGCATAGCTCCAGTGAGTTGGCTATGCTAGTAGCTGTCAGTTCAGCACATAACGTTACTTTGTCGTGTCGTAATGAGATTGACACATTGTTTCAATTTACTATAAAAACAGTGTTTGAAAACAGCACCATTGTTTCGGTGTGTCATAGCAACTTTTTCTATGCAAACATAAACTAACGTTAGTGAGTTTCGTATCAGAACGTTTACATGATTCACTTTAAATACTTTCCCCCCCTCTTTCTGAGTTTAGCAAACCATTTTCTTCCTTGGAGGAAGGATTAAATCGGTGTAGATTAGAGGGGAATTAATCTAGCTGTATGTGATAAACCCTTTTCATTTGAGCTCAGGATGATCTCATTTCATGGACATTGTATTACGATAACACAGTACCAGTCAAAAGTTTGGACAACTACTCTTTCCAGGGTTTTTTAAATTTAATTTTAACATTGTAGAATAACAGTGAAGACATCAAAACTATGAAAAAAACACACATGGAATCATGTAGTAACCAAAAAAGTATTAAACAAATCAAAATATAGTTCTGATTCTTCAAAGTAGCCACCCTTTGCCTTGATGACAGCTTTGCACACTCTTGGCATTCTCTCAACCAGCTTCATGAGATAGTCTCCTGGAATAGATGTCAATTAACAGGTGTGCCTTGTTAAATTAATTTGGAGTTTCTTTCCTCCTTAATGTGTTTGAGCTAATCAGTTGTGTTGTGACATGGTAGGGGTGGTATACAGAAGATAGCCCTATTTGGTAAAAGACTGAGTCCATATTATGGTAAGAACAGGTGAAATAAGCAAAGAGAAACGACAGTCCTTCATTACTTTAAGACATGAAAGTAAATCAATCTGGAAAATTAAGAACTTTGGAAGTTTCTTCAAGTGCAGTTGCAAAAACTATCAAGCTCTATGATGAAACTGGCTCTCATGAGGACCGCCACAGGAAAGGAAGACCCAGAGTTACCTCTGCTGCAGAGGATAAGTTCATTAGTTACCAGCCTCAGAAATTGCAGCCCAAATAAATGCTTCACAGAGTTTAAGTAAGACACATCTCAATTATCGAATGCATTAATTAGGCCTTCATGGTCGAATTGCTGCAAAGAAACCACTACTAAAGGACACCAATAAGAAGATACTTTCTTGGGCCAAGAAACACGAGCAATGGACATTAGACCGGTGGAAATCTCACTCTTGGTCTGAGTCCAAATTGGGATTTTTGGTTCCAACCGCTGTGTCTTTGTGAGACGCAGAGTAGGTGAATGGATTATGTCTAGTTCCCAACGTGAAGCATGGACGAGGAGGTGTGGGGGTGCTTTGCTGGAGATGCTCTCAGGGATTTCTTTACAATTCAAGGCACACTTAACCAGCATGGCTACCACAGCATTCTGCAGTGATACACCATCCCATCTGATTTGTGCTTAGTCCCACTATAATTTTGTTTTTCAACAGTACAATGACCCAATACGCCTCCAGTCTGTGTAAGTGCTATTTGACCAAGAAGGATAGGGATGGAGTGCTGCATCAGATGACCTGGCTTCCACAATCCCCTGACCTCAACCCAATTGAGTTGGTTTGGGATGAGTTTGACCACAGAGTGAAGGAAAAGCAGCCAACAAGTGCTCAACATATGTGGGAACTCTTTCAAGACTGCTGGAAAAGCATTCCAGGTGAAGCCGGTTGAGAGAATGCCAAGAGTGTGCAAAGCTGTCATCAAGGCAAAGGGTGGCTACTTTGAAGAATCTTATATATATATATATATATATATTAATTAAACACTTGGTTAATACATGATTCCATATGTTTTCACTACTATCCATATGTTTTCACTATTATTCTACTTTGTAGAAATTAGTTAAAAAAAATAGTAACTATTGAATGAGTAGGTGTGTCAACTTTGGACTGGTACTGTATATAAGTATCTGTAGTTTGACCTATCTGTACCGCCTTCATTGTCATATCAATGTCATGAATAACAACATAGAATGCACCTCTGAAGTTACTCTCACTTGTCCGTTTATTAGGAGGGATGCAGGGAATGTTTGGTGTTTCTGGGAGGGAGATGGACATTCCATTCCCTCCAGTGCCACCACACTGGTCTCTTCCTTTCCCCCTCTCCCTTTCCCTTCACCTGTCCATCTTCATGAGAAGTGATATGTGTTTGGAGTGATTGTGCCAATTTGCAGATGAGTCCATGATTGATGGTTCCATAGCTAGGCCTACCAGCCATGGCAGGTTGTCTTCCTCACTCACACACTGATTAGCACCTACTGGCCGGATACAAACATGCTTATTACCTTTATGTGGAATGTATCGCCTGTTTCAGAAGTACTTAACATGTGTAAAGGAAACACCTGAAACTAGATTCATTACATACTGGTCTTGGGGGAAAAAAACTGTTGGGAGGTTCTCTTCTGCAATGTTCAACCAATCCAGTAAATGTGAAGGAGGAGTTAAGATAAGTGTCGCCTTGTTAACGTCCAAAAGCGGATGTTGCGTCACAGGCTCTATTTTTTTCATATCCCCTGAAAACCGGAGGCTAGGAAGTACTAGTGGTGTAACAAATAAAAGGGTTGTTATTGCATTGGATGGATCTGAGATACATTATAGCCTTTGCAGATACTACTACAATCAGCATTTGGCCACAAGTGAAGTAGTTACAGAACAGGTTGTAAATAGTCCTAAGGAAGTCATCTGACAGCTTTGAGAGGCCAATTTGAACCGTTTCTATTTGATCTTTAGTAGTAAATACTCTCGAGGCCTCCATAATTAGTGATGTAACACAATGTGTTGTGTGTGAACTGGAATGGCCTGACTGTCCCACTCACCTCACTACTATAAAATAGTCTGACTGGTTTTTGGGTAAATGAGTACTAAGGTGCCTTCGTGGGCAAGGCCTAGTCACTCTCAAACCCCTGTCATTAAATATCTCTGGGAGAAATCAGGGCGTGGGTGTCTGAGTGTACTGACCCTTATTATGAGGCCATCTGTTATGTTATAGGGGCCTGTTTTGGAAATAGGTCAGTCTATTGGTGTGTTGCTCACACAGCTGTGAGTGATTGTTGGGTGAGTTGTTCTCCTGGCTCCGGTGTGCTTTGGAATCCTGGCAATGTTGCAGTAGTGCCCAAACCGGATTCCTGGGTTGTTATTAAGCCAGGAGAACAGACTCGGTCAACAGCCTGCCGGTAACACACACTCACTTGCTCACATGGGATTATCTAATGGGATGTTCCACTAATTTGGGGCCTTTTTTGAGAAGTGTTAAAAAAAGAGCACATGTTCAACTTCATAAACACATTTTCCCATCTCGGGGTTAAAAAATAGGGATGCACGATATATATCGGTGAACATATCGGAATCGGCCGATATTAGCTTAAAAATGCCTACACCGGTATCGGCCCGATGTATAGTTTAACGCCGATTTGCAAAATCGATGTCAAAGCTGACATGCATACCAGTCTACATGACGCAACGTAAAATTTTGCACTACACTTGCAACACAGTATTCCTAACCTAGCCCACAATGTCTGCTGTGTGGATCAAGCAGTCATTTGAAAAAGTAAGAACATTTCAGCGAGACAACTCAAAAGGCGAAAAACCATTAACGCCAGAATAATGGAATTCATTGCCCTTGACAATCAACCGTTCTCTGTCGTGGGTGATGTTGGCTTTCGCGACTGATCGAGCACCGGTACACACTAACGTTACCAAGTGTGCTATTTTTCAGATGTTGCCCTACTAGACTTACACAGTAATAGCGTCACTGCTATTAGCTTCACGACATTCTATGGAACGCCGTTTAGGTCGTGTCAAAGATGCATGTCAAATAACACTATTCCACGCGTTAAATAACAGTTCTATTATAGAATGTTGTGTTCTAAATTTGCTCTTGTAAGCCAAGTGCCACCACTACTATCAGTAGCTCTATCAAAGCTGTACAAAAGTCTGCAAACACTGGCCACGAACAATGTGTTTACAATACAGCGTTGGTAATAAAGCATTATTTGTTCGGCCGCACTTCTGGGGTAGCTAGCTAGCTTTAGATTGTTACCTAGCTAGCACCAATACAATCAGCCTGAAAACAATGACCAGTAGATATTGCAGTCATTTTCATTATTCTTAGCGATGATTTAGGAATCCTTGTGTTTTAGTTAGTCACTTGTTGTTTGCCTATTGAAATTGAACTTCAGTTCATGAAAATAAATAGCTATGCAGCTACTTAACCCTGTTACCCAAAGCTAACGTTATAAGCAGCCAGCTAGCTTCATCTGGCTTGTGAGGCTCGACCAGAACGGGTTATGTGTTGTGAAGCTATCCACAATAAGGATTAGACACACTAGTGGAATTTGAGTTTTGTCTTCAAAATAAAAGTACCTCTTA
This sequence comes from Oncorhynchus mykiss, assembly GCF_057628025.1. NCBI lineage: Eukaryota > Metazoa > Chordata > Actinopteri > Salmoniformes > Salmonidae > Oncorhynchus > Oncorhynchus mykiss. The sequence goes on from NC_143029.1 coordinate 79,774,489, forward strand.
AAGTAATGTAGAAGGTTACAATTGGTGGAATCATATTTAGACTAGATCATGTTAAACAAGGTTGGAATGCGAAGCAATGAACTGGGGTATCAGTCTACTTGGTGACACCCACAGAACACAACTGTGAAGAGTTTACACAAATATCTGTGTTGTAGTTTTTATCACAGGACTGTAACTGTGTGAAATCACCTCTCCAGTCAGCCTATTGTGTGTATTGACGTTCATGTTGCACTGTACAGCTTGCCCTGGGGATCAATGAAATGGGGTATTGGTCTACTCAATACCCAAGCAATTTTTTCCCAACGTCCTCCTCAGTTATCAGACTCCAAAACATCCATGCAGTATTGTTTTCCTCAGGAATAGTGTTCAATACACATAGGTTGACAGTAAATGTGGCTCAATTCAGTTGTTTCAGAGTCCCGCAATAAGAGCTTCAACGCTAATGCTATCTGGGTGTCACTGAGTAGACTGATACCCCGTGTCATTGATCCACAACCCATAGGTAAGGCTGTAGACTGAAATAAGTATGCCCCCAATGCAATTCTAAAGTATAATACATCCAGTGTGATTTGAACAGATTAACAAATAGTATTTTGTTGATTTTATATAACATTCCAACCTTGTTTAGCATAATCTATTCAATTGTGCCATAATTATACTATTTGTATTCATTTGCATCACTGTCAATTACATACTTTTATTTTGAAGGCTAACTGCAAAGTCCACTATTGTGGCTAATCCTTATTGTGGCTAGCTTCACATAGATGGGTCCGACCAACATTAATCAAATAAGAACTGCCTTATAAATGAGGGTTATTTTAGATGACAGTAACGCTAGCTAACTATAGCTACTGAAACAGATTGTTTTTCTATGTTTTGGGGGAAGAACAGTGTTTGCATCCATGAGCTAGCTAGCTTTTTTTTATGACCAGGACTGTAGGTGCGCCGGACAACTTTACCAGCGTTATAGCATACGCATCAACAAATCATTATGACATATGAAATACGAGTGATAGTGTAATCAATGTGTAATAACTACGTAAAAAAATTATGAACTCGTTAAATTATGTGACGTGCAGTCATATTCAGGTCCTGATTGGTCAACAAGCTTATTCGACACGTCAAATAGTGTTATTTGACATGTATCTTTTTTGACACGCAAAGGCCCAAACTGCGTTCCATAGAAATCCTGGTTGAGATGACTGAACAAATGAACAACGAAACAGCACAGCAGGTAAGTGAAAGGAATAGGTTTTGATAATGTTTTACTGGTAATGGGGACATGCATAAATGCCAACAAAATAACTTATTGTGTGTGTGTGTGTGTGTGTGTGTAACTTTAACTAGGCAAGTCAGTTAAGAACAAATTCTTATTTCCAATGACGGCCAAACCCAGACGACACTGGGCCAATTGTGCGCCGCCGTATGGGACTCCCAATCACCGCCAGGTGTGATGCAGCTTGGATTGAAACCAGGGACTGTAGTGATGCCTTTTGCGCTGAGATGCAGTACCTTAGACCTGCGCCCGCGTGGGTGTGTGAACACTTTAACTGTACTAGAATGCTTAAAAGGCCGCTAAAATGTTAAATATCGGTATTGTTTTTTTTGGGCAAGGAAAATATTGGTATCTGCTAAAAATGTAGTATTGGTGCACCACAAAAAAAAATGACTGTCGTAATTGCCAAATAAAGAGTGTTGAAGATTTCTTCTTAAATCAGCCATGAATCCCCTTGTAACAGGGGGAATGGAAGCATGTTGTGTGCAGCCAGGAGTGGCAATTGAATGCAAGCTTCACCCAAAAAATGAAATTAACATTTCGAGCCTGTCTAACAGGTTGACGTGTTATGTTTGGCCCACTCAGTTTTCCACCAGAAAATTGCCAAAAAGAGTAGAACCATCTGAACTGCTTTTACTCTGATTTGGCTTTCTTTTTTTTATTTTCAAATTTTATCATAAGGAATAGTTTTAACATATTGAAACAAGTTCAGTTGACGTAGCAGGGTTGACCTTAAAATGAGGGACAGATGTCAAATGAATCACTAATCACATGAAATAAAAGATAAATCTTCAGAAATCACTGTCAAAGCAACAAAATAACTAGGACTTTACAGTAACCAGGTTTCCATCCAACCTTTTTATGCGAGTAAAATACATGACAGCCCTGATGGGAACAGCAAATTTGTCGGTAAACTTTCCAAATGTTGACACAACATCACGCTAGACAAGGTAGGATCTTTTTGTTTGTAAAATTAATTATGCAAGGAATTATGTTTAAAAATGCTTTTTATGAGTAAATATTTTTTATAATAACCATATGTTGTGTGGTCCTCCCACTACGACTCGGGAAACCATGCAGTTTATTAGGCTACAGATGAAATGTTATGATGAACTTCACAGGGTGCTGAAAGTGCACGGTGATGATATGGTGTTTGGGCCTTGCACTACGACTCGGGAAACCATGCAGTTTATTAGGCTACAGATGAATTGTTATGAACGTCACAGGGTGCTGAAAGTGCACGGTGATGAGCTTGATGCTGCTTTACATTAAATATTGAGGGTCTTATTCTGGTCACATGATGAGCGATGCTTGGCTGCTGTTTGACAAATAAAAAGGATCTTGCTCTTTTGTCTGTAATAGGAATCTCATCATGTAGCCTAGGTAGCCAGCACTGTATCTGCCAGCTGTTGGTTAGAGCGCACCCGCAAAGACCAGAGTGGGCTCATTCGCTATACATAAAGAATAATTTGTACGTGACAAAACAAGTTGAAAACGCGTTTAAAAACCCATTTAACTTGTATTCAATGATTCGGTACATGGGAATTTAACCGCAAAACGTATTTTTATGTGCACCACGTCATCATGCTCGGCGTTTTATCCACAAACAAGTCAATTTGATAAACTCATCTCTGGTGGGGAAAGGAGGCATGAGGACTGCAACACGTGTTGTTCATCTTGCTACTCGGGCATTAAAATCAGTGGCCTTTTCAATTGCTACATTTTGAACCGCTGATGGGATACGGCCACATTTTAATGAACCGCTGATGGGGTACGGCCACATTTTAATGAACCGCTGATGGGGTACGGCCACATTTTAATGAACCGCTGATGGGATACGGCCACATTTTAATGAACCGCTGATGGGATACGGCCACATTTTAATGAACCGCTGATGGGGTACGGCCACATTTTAATGAACCGCTGATGGGATACGGCCACATTTTAATGAACCGCTGATGGGATACGGCCACATTTTAATGAACCGCTGATGGGATACGGCCACATTTTAATGAACCGCTGATGGGATACGGCCACATTTTAATGAACCGCGGATGGGATACGGCCACATTTTTAATGAACCGCTGATGGGATACGGCCACATTTTAATGAACCGCGGATGGGATACGGCCACATTTTAATGAACCGCGGATGGGATACGGCCACATTTTAATGAACCGCTGATGGGATACGGCCACATTTTAATGAACCGCTGACGGGATACGGCCACATTTTAATGAACCGCGGATGGGATACGGCCACATTTTAATGCACAGAAAGGAAAAACTGTGAAGCCGCTGAACTGAGTCGTATGAACACACACACCAGAAAGACATGTGGATTACATGAACACAAACACCACAAATATATTCCCACTCCCAGGCAGGCCCACCTCCTAGTTATGTCATGTAGCATAATGAGGACGACAGCTGTCAGTAGCTGGTCCTCATCATGTACCTCTTTATAGAATATCTCCTGCACCTAAAATATAAACAGTACCAGCACCCAAAATGATTACCGGAACTTATTTGAGTCCAAGTCTAGCACTGACAAGAAGTAATCAGGTAGGCCTATTTTATGTTTCCACAAGATCAGAGCATGACATTTCTCCCTTTCATGTGTGGTTACTGAAAGGGAGAGCGCTGGAAAGATTGTTCAAATACATTGAGGAACTATTTATCTTTTTCAATGGAAGTAAAAACATACTTTTTTTGTTTCCTGTTTTGAGGTGAAAACATTATTTTGAGATGCTCCACATGTCATTAGTGGTGGTGTGTTAAGCCAATCAGAAATAGTATCAGATCCCCAAATGGGCACATTTATATACCTACATTAGAGAGCAGACCAGGTAGCCTATAAGCTTAATCAATATTGACAGGAGCGCTCCAAACAAAAGACAATGACTAAATTGAATTGACAAAACTCCTAAATGGTATGAAATAAACTAAAACTTGTTTCTCACAAGTGTTGCATTTGGTTGTGCGCTATGCACAATGAGAACGGTAAAAGGAATAATAATATATTGAATGCATTAACAGAAAATACCTTAACCAAACAAACATTGTAGATTACAAATGATAAGAATCCACAATTGGTCATACCCTCAATATGGATCCACTGGCCACAGTTTCACATCAAGCATAAATTGGCTTTTAGTCTAGGCCTCCGCAATGGATTAGTTCACTGAGATAGGTGTGTGTGTATGTATATATCTCTCACACACTAACGTTCAAAAGTTTTTGGGTCACTTAGAAATGTCCTTGTTTTTTAAAGAAAATTGTTTGTTTTTTTGTCCCTTGTCCCACTCCCTTCACAGAACAGTGCAAACTGGCTCTAACGAGAATGGAAAGGGAGGGAGGCCCTGGTGCACAACTGAGCAAAGGGACAAGTACATTAGAAGACCAGCATCCCAGAGTCCCCTCTTCACTGTTTACATTGAGACTGGTGTTTTGCGGGGTACTATTTAATGAAGCTGCCTGTTTCTTAAACTAGATACTAATGTACTTAGTCCTCTTGCTCAGTTGTGCACCGGGGCCTCCCACTCTTTATATTCTGGTTAGAGCCAGTTTGCACTGTTCAGTGAGGGAGTAGTACACAGCGTTGTACGAGATCTTCAGTTTCTTGGCAATTTCTCGCATGGAATAACCTTAATTTCTCCGAACAAGAGTAGACTGACGAGTTTCAGTAGACATTTCTGTGTTTCTGGCCATTTTGAGCCTGTAATCGAACCCACAAATGATGATGCTCCAGAAACTCAACTAGTCTGAAGAAGGCCAGTTTTATCGCTTTAAACAGCACAACAGTTTTCAGCTGTGCTAAAAATTGCAAAAGGGTTTTCTAATGATCAATTAGCCATTTTAAAGTAATAAACTTGAATTAGCTAACACAACGTGCCCTTGGAACACAGGAGTGACGGTTGCTGATAATGGGACTCTGTACGCCTATGTAGATATTCCATAAAAAATCTGCCGTTTCCAGCTACAATCGTCATTTACAACGTTAACAATGTCTACGCTGTATTTCTGATCAATTTGATGTTATTTTAATGGTAAAAAATGAGATTTTTCTTTCAAAAACTGACATTTCTAAGTGACCCCAAACGTTTGAACGGTAATTAATATTAATGCTGCAAAAAAAAGAACCGTCCACACAGTCAACTGGGTTTATTTTCAGCAAACGTAACACATATTTGTATGAACATAAGATTCAACAACTGAGACATAAACTGAACAAGTTCCACAGACATGTGACTAACAGAAATTGAATAATGTGTCCCTGAACAAAGGGGGGGGGGGGGGGGGTCAAAAGTAACAGTATCTGGTGTGGCCATCAGCTGCATTAAGTACTGCAGTGCATCTCCTCATGGACTGCACCAGATTTGCCAGTTCTTGCTGTGAGATGTTACCCCACTTCCACCATTGCACCTGCAAGTTCCCGGACATTTCTAAGGGGAATGGCCCTAGCCCTCATCCTCCAATCCAACATGTCCCAGATGTGCTCAATGGGATTGAGATCCGGTCTCTTCGCTGGCCATGGCATAACACTAACATTCCTGTATTGCAGAAAATCATGCACAGAACGAGCAGTATGGCTGGTGGCATTGTCATGCTGGAGGGTCATGTCAGGATGAGCCTGCAGGAAGGGTACCACATGAGGGAGGAAGATGTCTTTCCTGTAACGCACAACGTTGTGATTGCCTGCAATGACAACAAGCTCAGTCCGATGATACTGTGACACACCGCCCCAGACCATGACTGACCTCCCACCTCCAAATCGATCCTGCTCCAGAGTAACGCGATAAACGCGAATCCGATCATCACCCCTGGTGAGACAAAACCGCGACTCGTCAGTGAAGAGCATTTTTGCCAGTCCTGTCTGGTCCAGCGACGGTGGGTTTGTGCCAATAGGCGACGTTGTTGCCGGTGATGTCTGATGAGGACCTGCCTTACAACATGCCTACAAGCCCTCAGTTCAGCCTCTCTCAGCCAATTGCAGACAGTCTGAGCACTGATGGAGGGATTGTGCGTTCCAGGTGTATCTCGGGCAGTTGTTGTTGCTATCCTGTACCTGTCCCGCAGGTGTGGAGTTCAGATGTACCGATCCTGTGCAGGTGTTGTTACACGTGGTCTGCCAATGCGAGGACGATCAGCTGTCCGTCCTGTCTCCCTGTAGTGCGGTCTTATGCGTCTCACAGTACGAACATTGCAATTTTTTGCCCTGGCCTGCAGTCCTCATGCCTCCTTGCAGCATGCCTAAGGCACTTTCACGGGGATGAGCAGGGACCCTGGTCTTCTCTCTTTTGGTGTTTTTCAGAGTCAGTAGAAAGGCCTCTTTAGTGTCCTAAGTTTTCATAACTGTGACCTTAATTGCCTACTGTCTGTAACCTGTTAGTGTCTTAACGACTGTTCCACAGGTGCATGTTCATTAACTATTTGTGGTTCATTGAACAAGCATGGGAAAATGGTGTTTAAACCCTTTACAATGAAGATCTGTGAAGTTATTTGGATTTGTATGAGGTATCTTTGAAAGACAGGGTCCTGAAAAAGGGATGTTTATTTATTTTTTTGCTGAGTGTATTCTAATGCTCGACTACAAAAAAAAATCTTGGTCGACCAAAAGCCTATCGACCGAACAATCGACCTGCCGACTAATTGGGGTCAGCCCTAACAAAATCGCAATAAAATAAAATTGTTCTCCATCACGAGGTCCATGCATCATTTCACTTCTATATGCTACTGTTCTGTTTGAATTAAGAACGGCTTTGTTGTCCTGTGCAGAAAGCATGTAAAAGACTTGAACTTATTATTCTCCTTTTGTAGATGGTCAGTGAGAAGGTTGGAGGTGCAGAGGGAACCAAGCTGGATGAAGACTTCAAAGATCTGGAGAAGGTAAGTGATCTCTCCCCAACACAAAAAAACATACACTCCTATTAACTTAAGATTGGATTTTCCTATCGCTCCATTTTGTCAGAGTAGATTGTGCATTCGCTGTCTCTCCTTCTTCCCTTCCTCACAGAGGGCAGATGTGACCAGTAAAGCGGTGGTGGATGTCATCTCTAAAACATCGGAGTACCTGCAGCCCAACCCAGCGTCCAGGGCCAAGCTGACCATGCTGAACACAGTGTCTAAGATGCGGGGCCAGGTGAAGAGCCCTGGCTATCCCCAGGCTGAGGGGCTGCTGGGGGAGAGCATGGCCAAGTTCGGACGAGAGATGGGAGAGGACACCAACTTTGGTAAGAAAGAGAGTGATTTCATAAACTACCATAAGCTTTATTTTACCTTTGTGCCCTAGCCTTTGGCTCTCAGAATATTGAATTCCAGGTGCGTTTGTATGTGAAGTAGGGACCACGTACTCGACCGAAGAACCTTGTCCTTTATTGTGGCCGGTGAGGGGATTGTGTGCTCACTCTCATGTAACTGTCTTTGTCCTGTAGGTGGCGCCCTGGTGGACGTGGGTGAGTCCATGAAGAGGCTTGCTGAGGTCAAAGATTCCCTGGACATCGATGTCAAACAGAACTTTATCGATCCACTGCAGGCCGTCGTCGACAAGGACATCAAAGACATCCAGGTAGAGACCTAGAATGAGATGAATAAGGGATTCTCAACTCTCCCTCAACGTTACACATTTTATTTTCTAACCCTTCACAATCAACTAATTGAGGACTCTCTCCTCCCTCCACAGCACCATCTGAAGAAGTTGGAAGGCAGGCGTCTGGACTACGATTATAAGAAGAAACGCCAGGGGAAGATCCCAGACGAGGAGCTGAGATCAGCCCTGGAGAAGTTCCACGAGTCCAAAGAGATGGCAGAGAGCTCCATGCACAACCTGCTGGAGACTGATGTGAGACTTATCTCAGGAGTCAAGGGTTAGAGTTGAAGGATCTGGGGAATAATGCCAGAGATGGACAGCAACAATCAATCTCATTTTATTCGTATGGTGCTTCTTGCAAATCTGTTTAGTTAAGAAGAAAGAGGCTATTTTCCATTGGTTGGCTGGGTAGAAGTTCAGAATTCAGGCTTCATACTCCCAAACCATAATACCCAGTAGGGGCTTCAACATCTGGCATTGGCATTAGCAGTAGCACTGGCGCTAGCATTGGCAACAATGTTAGCATTAGCGTTGATGAGTATTTCAGGACCAATATGCAGTCAGCTTGCCACGACTCCATAGCTAGTGAGTGGAACAGTTATGTAATATCACAGCAATGCGTATTAGGTGACGATTCTAGTTTTCCACTTTGACTCTGCAACCTAAGAACGTGCCAAACCTGTCTTAGATGGCCTGTCTCTGGTAATGACCTTTTATTTCATCAGATGAGGAGTACAACATGTGTTAGTGCCATGTAAGTGGCGTGTCAATCTGAAACAAAGCAGTTTCGAGAGTCGGGAAATTGACCTCGGGGTGGTGAGGGGGGAGAACAAAAGTGTAAATTAACCATAGTACTGGCGTTTCTAGTCCAGCCCCCTGGTAATGGCGTTTCTAGTCCAGCCCCCAGGTAATGGCGTTTCTAGTCCAGCCCCCTGGTAATGTCGTTTCTAGTCCAGCCCCCCCCGGTAATGGCGTTTCTAGTCCAGCCCCCCCGGTAATGGCGTTTCTAGTCCAGCCCCCCAGGTAATGGCGTTTCTAGTCTAGCCTCCTGGTAATGGCGTTTCTAGTCCAGCCCCCTGGTAATGGCGTTTCTAGTCCAGCCCCCCCGGTAATGGCGTTTCTAGTCCAGCCCCCCCGGTAATGGCGTTTCTAGTCCAGCCTCCCTGGTAATGGCGTTTCTAGTCCAGCCTCCCGGTAATGGCGTTTCTAGTCTAGCCTCCTGGTAATGGCGTTTCTAGTCCAGCCTCCCCGGTAATGGCGTTTCTAGTCCAGCCCCCCTGGTAATGGCGTTTCTAGTCCAGCCTCCCTGGTAATGGCGTTTCTAGTCCAGCCTCCCGGTAATGGCGTTTCTAGTCCAGCCTCCTGGTAATGGCGTTTCTAGTCCAGCCTCCCTGGTAATGGCGTTTCTAGTCCAGCCTCCCGGTAATGGCGTTTCTAGTCTAGCCTCCTGGTAATGGCGTTTCTAGTCCAGCCCCCCCGGTAATGGCGTTTCTAGTCCAGCCCCCCCGGTAATGGTGTTTCTAGTCCAGCCCCCCCGGTAATGGCGTTTCTAGTCCAGCCTCCCGGTAATGGCGTTTCTAGTCCAGCCTCCCGGTAATGGCGTTTCTAGTCCAGCCTCCCGGTAATGGCGTTTCTAGTCCAGCCTCCCGGTAATGGCGTTTCTAGTCCAGCCTCCCGGTAATGGCGTTTCTAGTCCAGCCACCCCGGTAATGGCGTTTCTAGTCCAGCCCCCCAGGTAATGGCGTTTCTAGTCCAGCCCCCCCGGTAATGGCGTTTCTAGTCCAGCCCCCCCGGTAATGGCGTTTCTAGTCCAGCCCCCCCGGTAATGGCGTTTCTAGTCCAGCCCCCCCGGTAATGCCGTTTCTAGTCCAGCCCCCCCGGTAATGCCGTTTCTAGTCTAGCCCCCCTGGTAATGGCGTTTCTAGTCCAGCCCCCCTGGTAATGGCGTTTCTAGTCCAGCCCCCCCGGTAATGGCGTTTCTAGTCCAGCTCCCCCGGTAATGGCGTTTCTAGTCCAGCCCCCCCGGTAATGGCGTTTCTAGTCCAGCCCCCCCGGTACTGGTGTTTCTAGTCTAGCCCCCCCGGTAATGGCGTTTCTAGTCTAGCCTCCCAGGTAATGGCGTTTCTAGTCCAGCCCCCCTGGTAATGGCGTTTCTAGTCCAGCCCCCCTGGTAATGGCGTTTCTAGTCCAGCCCCCCTGGTAATGGCGTTTCTAGTCCAGCCCCCCTGGTAATGGCGTTTCTAGTCCAGCCCCCCTGGTAATGGCGTTTCTAGTCCAGCCCCCCTGGTAATGGCGTTTCTAGTCCATCCTCCCGGTAATGGCGTTTCTAGTCCAGCCCCCCAGGTAATGGCGTTTCTAGTCCATCCTCCCGGTAATGGCGTTTCTAGTCCAGCCCCCCTGGTAATGGCGTTTCTAGTCCAGCCCCCCCGGTAATGGCGTTTCTAGTCCATCCTCCCGGTAATGGCGTTTCTAGTCCAGCCCCCCTGGTAATGGCGTTTCTAGTCCAGCCCCCCTGGTAATGGCGTTTCTAGTCCAGCCCCCCTGGTAATGGCGTTTCTAGTCCATCCTCCCGGTAATGGCGTTTCTAGTCCAGCCCCCCAGGTAATGGCGTTTCTAGTCCATCCTCCCGGTAATGGCGTTTCTAGTCCAGCCCCCCTGGTAATGGCGTTTCTAGTCCAGCCCCTCTGGTAATGGCGTTTCTAGTCCAGCCCCCCAGGTAATGGCATTTCTAGTCCATCCTCCCGGTAATGGCGTTTCTAGTCCAGCCCCCCTGGTTTTGATGAATCTGACTGGTCTCTGTGCTTGTCTCTAGGTAGAGCAGGTGAGTCAGATGGCTTCTCTGGTCGAGTCACAACTGCAGTATCACAAACAGGCTGTGCAGATTCTGGAGGAGCTGACTGACAAACTCCGAGACAGGTAGGTCAGCTGTGTGTGTGGACTTCTACAATTCAGTTGAAGCTGTTTGTGTTGGTTGTCGTTGTGTGTATCTGTGTGTATTTACATGTGACTGATTCATCCCCTCTGCTGTGTGTATCAGGGTGAACGAGGCCCAGTCTCGCCCCAGGCGTGAGTACACTCCAAAACCCAAAGCCTCCTTTGACTACGAAGAGCAGGAGCATTCAAATGGAGAGTACTCCCCCTCCGCCAACCCCCCTTCATACTCCTCAGGTAAGACTGGCACTTAGCTGTGTGTGTGCCTCTGTGTGTTTCTGTATGCATCTCTCTATTGTAGTCTTGTCTCACCAGCCCAAAACTGATCTTTCTCTATGTATAAACCCCCCCCTCCCCATAGACTTCACGTCCTTCCACAGAACACGGTCCATGAAGAACAGTCGACACTGTGAGTGTGAGAGAGTCTGTGATTGAGGTTAAAAGAGTGGCAATTAACATGGTACTTAATCGACTCACTTCATTTCAGGAGAGTTTTACTAACATGGAATGGTGTGTGTGGGAAGCTTTAACCCCTTACTGCAGCCAACTCACTTCACTTCATTGTTGCAGCAATTCTGACATTTTTTTTCTCCCCAATTTCATGGTTTCCAATTGGTAGTTAGTCTTGTCCCATCGCTGCTACACGACCCTGCCAAGCCACACTGCTTCTTGACGCAATGCCCGGAAGCCAGCCGCACCAATGTGTCGGAGGAAACACTGTACACCTGGCAACCGTGTCAACATGCAGGCGCCCGGCCCGCCACAGGAGTTGCTAGAGCGCGATGGGACAAGGACAAACCCTCCCCTAACCCGGACGACGCTGGGCCAATTGTGCTCCGCCGAATGGGTCTCCCGGTCACAGCCGGCTGCGACACAGCCTGGGATCAAACTTGGGTCTGTAGTGACGCTTCTAGCACTGCGATGCAGTACCTTAGACCGCTGCGCCCCACGGGAGGCAATTATGACATTTTGCATGGCAAAATGCTAATATTTTTTTCAAATGACTTGCGAAAATACGCTGACGAGCGAAAAAGTTTGTTGACTTATGGCTTGATTGAACCATATTATGCAGTAAATGTGCAGTAATTGGTTGATTTTTGCAAGCCCTCTTTTTGTACTGTGATGATGGGTCAGTTTTGTGTGAAAATATTGCTGTGGTTTGACTGTTTAATTGCGGAACTAGTGCAGTGATTGGTCAACAGAATCCTGGAGGGACTAAACTGGTAACGGGTAACGTCTCCCTTCAACCCTGTGAGCGCAGCGGTTTGGACGTTTATGAAGTGTTCTGGTCCCTTTCCTGCCTCTCACTTTGAAAAGCAAAGCTGCTGAATCCGTTTCAGAAGAATGTCAAATTAAAGTTTATTTTCTCTCTTTCCGTCTTCAACACATTCTTCCCTTTCCTTCTCCCCAGCCTCTGAGCCGTGCGCTAAGGCCCTTTATGACTTCGAGCCAGAGAACGAGGGTGAGCTGGGCTTCTGCGAGGGCGACATCATCATGCTGACCAACCGCATCGACGAGAACTGGTTGGAGGGCACTATCCGCGGCCAATCAGGATTCTTCCCCAACAACTATGTGGAAGTGGTGGTGCCCCTGTAACACTGACAGAACAAGGGGAGGGATGAGGAGCTGGAGGGAGGGGGAAGATGAGGGAAGGAAGGGAGGGGGGGGGGGGCTGAGGAGATGAGGGAGGACAGCGGTAGATGACGGGGGGGGGGCGCGCATCTCAAGTCTAAAATGACTTCCTCCTGTTGATGATCACTGATCTAAATAAAGCAGGACAAGGAAATATCGGTGTAAGAAAATAAAATGAGAGGTCACCTTAGATTGAGATTCACCTAATGATGGATGGATAGAAAAAGTGGGAGGAAGATGTTGATGGAGAGAAAGGTTAGCACAAGGAATGTGTATCTTTGTTTTCATTCTCTGTACACTACACCTCTCTTACCGGGACATATGGAGACGGGGTTACTAGAGGAGATGTTTGTCATTATGGGTGACCTGTACCCATGAACACTACCAGAAGTGTGCTTTAAGCAGACCTAGAAAAAAACCTGCAACAAAATTATCTTGAAATTGTTACCTTTAATCACCTATTTACACCTATTATAGCCCCTTAATTCTAGGGAAAATGGTTAAATATGTTTTGTTCTTCCACAATTGGGAATCTTTGCATGAAAATCTGGTTAATTTTAATGCACACTCTTTTTCTTATATAAAAACACAAAATCCATACACACCAATTATTTTCCTCCCTGGCATGGAGAGTTAGATCTTGGCTTTAGCTGTCCTATGCTGCCCTCTGGTGGTCTAAGCCTGTTATACCTTCAGGACTAGGATCAAGTTGCCCTGAGACTGATGTAAGATCAGTTTAGTATGTTTCCCACTTATGGTTAAGGTTAGGATGTACGAACTGTAAGCTGATCCTAGAACTGTGCCCAGGGGCTAGTCCTGCATGGACCTCAGTGCTGATTTTAGTTTATTTTCTGGTCCTTTTTCTAATTCATCCCATACCTGGTAAATGTGATTGTTCAGCTTTTCTCTGGGTCTAAACTTACGTGAAGAGTTGGCCTGTTTGCTTACCTATTTCTACTAAAGCCAACGTCGCCATTTCCTTGGCAAGGCAAATATATGGTGTTGTTGGAAACAGTTGGGCACCTAGGCTAGTAAATAACTGTAGGCCAGGTATACTATGTCTCTAAACACTATAACACTATCTCCGTTTAGTACTGTTACGGCTGCAAGGCTGCCTTCCATTGACTGGGAAGATCTCAATTGCTTTCTCCTCATCTCCTGCTCAAACCCATTGGATGAGAAAGCCAGCCGGTCTGTCCCCTCTGACCTTTTCTTCCAGTGGGTTTTGAGAAAAAGTAGTATGCAATTGAGGTCTTCCTTTTGCCTGCTATACCCCTTTGCCTCCCTCTTCTGTCTCTTATTTTTGCTAACTCTTAGGGAAACGTTCCATTGCCCACCCAAGTGCTTTGTTCTGTTTGTGTTGTTCTAACTTAGATTTGAAGCCATCTGCTCCTTCTGGCTTAACCCTGTGTGCCTGAGGGCTGAAGCCAAAGTAACAGTGTAGAGTGACCTCCTATTATTCACTTGCTACAGTCAGTAGCAATACAGTGTGTTAGTGGTTCTTGGATCAGCTGTTTTAACACCCGCAATCGCTAATAACCCATCCGCAACCTCCTGACTGTGATAAAGTGAACGTCCGAGGCCCGACCCTAAACCGCAAATATAGAAAATGCATTATAGGCTAGTCAGACTACAGGAATATTTTTTGGGACCGAGGGTGCAGGGACTTGTTTTTGGACCGAGGGTGCAGGGACTTGTTTTTGCCTTATTTAGACATGTTTCTGCTTATGATTTCTGACATTTTGGAAGGCTATTTGTTAGTCAACTTGTCTATAATTTATATATATATATATATATATATATATATATATATATATATATATATATATATATATATATATATATATATATATATAAATACAGCTTCTCTTCTGTCATATGTTGCCCTAGAATACTAACTAAACCCTTGCTTTCTAGAATGTCATAAATCAATAGAATGAATGCTTCAATCTCGTTAACATCGGTAAAGTTTCACGGAGCAAAGACGTTTAGGGATTGGAGAGAGAATGCAATAACAAAACATTTGATATTTTTTACAGTTTTATGTGCAAGATTCCCAAATTACATCAGTTTGACTAGGAAATAGAAAGCTGTGAACGAGGTTCAGTTCGGCTTGGATGCAAATTATGTGGTTTGAAATTGTAGCATTCACATTCTCTCAAGATGCTGGGGGAAAAAATCATTTCTCCAGTCCTGTTCCCAAGTCCACATATTTCCTACATTTAGTGTATAATTTTACTGCAAGACATGCTTAATTCTGCAGGAGTTCATATTAAGTATGAGGTTATAGACCTGCACACAGTCAGTGTCCAGATTTCAGTTTCCATCTAACCCATCTGAACAGCAGGCTACAGTTCCCTTCTGGCCCTCCCTTCTCTTTATTTTCAACCCTCCTTTTGTAGCTTTTCTCTTATTGAAACTCCAACATAGTCCTTTTTGCCTCCATGGATTGATTTTTTTTCTGCCTGTTCCTAAAAGTGATTTGTGTATAGGCTAGTTGCCGTGCGTACAGGTAGGCCCTAAAGTTTAGGCTTATGCACTAATGCCAGATAGCCTAAGATACTGAAAGAAATACCTCAATGTAGCCTAAAGATATAAATTGCACAAGAATGATACATTTATGGATTTTTTTAAGGTATTATTTTCTCTTTATTCAACCCACCCGCCTACAACCTGCCCTTCATCCACACAATATCTAATGGCCCTAAACCCATCCCTTCAGAGGATATAACTGCAGGGACTGTTCCATCCAACCCGCTGCCAAAAGGGGATTTGAAAGAAGGGTTGTTTTTGTATTTACACGTGTCACCCCATGGTGTGGGTGGGTGGGAGAGACAGGAAATAGTACTGTATATGACCATGGACTTTTAGTCTTTCTGGGTGTGTCAATTCAAGCTACGCCTTTTTTTACCCAGAGCCTCAGAACTGTGATGAGCCCTACCCACAGCCGATAACTGTCTACCCTCGTTATCTAGTTACTACACTCCTTCACGGCACCCGTGGAATTGTAACCGGAACAGACGCATTGTTTTTATGTCGAAATAGAAACAGGACAGCTTATACCCTACCCCCACTCACTGGCTATCTGCCCCCATTCCGCTGCCCCCTCGCCTCCTACCCCTCTCACACCTGCCCCTGTTCTCCCATTTTCATCCCTAAACCCCCTTCTGACATCTCTTAATCCTCCCCCTCAAACACTACTACCATCCACTCCTTCCCTAGAACATGCAGCTCTACCAAAAAAAATTACTATCCTATGTGCATAAACTAAACACGTTCCTCCTAACTTAATGTTTACATGTCTCTTGGGCTATATTTGTTGTGTTAACATGGGTTTTAGTGCCTCTGTAGGTGATTAATGTTCAGGTGTGGGTTACCACATCCCATTAGCCTAAATAAAAGGAACTGGGGGGGGCTCCAGTTGTCTAAGTACCTTGTTTACCGGTGTCTATGAGTAATGTAACAAAAGGCTCAGATCAAGCATGTCCGTTTTTGCGGACTGGTGTCGTTGTCTTCAACTATTCTAATGCCGTTGGTGACAATCTATTTATGTTTTTCACACTACATTCGAAGATGGGTATTTCTACCAAATCCCACAGGAGTATCATATTATTTTGATATTACGAGTATTATCTTAATAGCAGCTTTATTTTAATATACAGAATCATTTTGTGAAGTGTCCATTGTAAATTGCTCGTTGCCTGCATGTGTCTATAGGTTATGTGTCTTGCTTCAGCGATGATGCCTTATTTTGAGGCTCTGTGTTTTTGGTCATTTACGCTCTCTGTGGATGGATGTTTGAACCAAGGCAGGATTATCTTTATGTGGATTCTTTTATCTTTGTATTGTCATTTATTGTATATTTTTGGGGAATGTTGTCCGATCGCTTCTTAAATAAATATGAAGGAAAGTGAAGTGGCCCTCCGTCTGCTGGATGTGTCTTCAGGGGGATGTGAATGATACCTTCATTTACATATAAATTACAATTTCCAGAGAAGTCTCTTTCATATTCTTTCATTGTAGTTGTCTATTGTACACCCATTTTCATTTACATGCTCCTGTAGGTAGCTAAAATTAATAGGACAATCTAATCAGTGGTTTTAAAAAAACAAGTCAGTTGTGAAAAATACATTGTTCAGGCTTTGAAATACATTTCCAAGCAGGTGTGTTATAATATTCAAGCAATAGATGTCACAACCAATCGCTCAACCTACTGAAGAAGCCTAACTGAATCAATCAATGCAAACTGCACAATAAACCACATGACATCTCCTATACTGACTGACACGTCCTATTCTGACTGACACGTCCATCATAAGGATGTGCACGACAGACAGTTTTTGGCTGATATCCATGGCATTCTCATAAAAGGAAGGCGTGCCCTTTTCGGTTTGCCCAGCCAGTCAGCTATACTCATGGCTGCTACACCTAAGAAACAGCACTAGGGGTCGAGGGAACCAGGGCGCAGCTCCCGCCTTGCTACTACAAAGGATACTTGGAAAAACGGGCCCGAATGAAAAGGTTGGTGCGTTGCATTGCATGCTGTGATAAAGTGTCACCCATTAGTGAGGTCGGCACTGATTGTTGGGAAATTAGGCCTGGCTAGCAGTTTGTGTTCCAATTCACCCCAAAGGTGTTCAATGAGGTTGAGGTCAGGGCTCTGTACGGGCCAGTCAAGTTCTTCCACACCAACCTCGACAAACCATTCTTTATGGACCTCGCTTTGTGCACGGGGGCATTGACATGCTGAAACAGGAAAGGGCATTCCCCAAACTGTTGCCACAAAGTTGGAAGCATAGAATCGTCTAGAATGCAATTGTATGCTGTAACATTAAGATTTCCCTTCACTGGAACTAAGGGACCAGAACCATGACAAACAGCCCCAGACTATTACTCCTCCTCCTCCAAACTTTACAGTTGGTACTGTGCATTGCGGCAGGTAGCGTTCTCCTGGCATACACCAAACCCAGATTTGTCTATCGGACTGCCAGATGGTGAAGCATGATTCATCACTCCAGAGAACGCGTTTCCAGAGTCCAATGGCGGCGAGCTTTACACCACTCCAGCCAACACTTAGCATTACTCATGGTGATCTTAGGCTTGTGTGCGGCTGCTTGGCCATGGAAACCCATTTCTTGATGCTACTGACGAAGAGTTCCTGTACTGACATTGCTTCCAGCGGCAGTTTGTAAATCCGTACTGAGTGTTGCAACTGAGGACGCTTCAGCACTCGGCTGTCCCGTTCACAATAATAGCACTTACAGTTAACCTGGGCAGCTCTAGCTGGGCAGAAATTCAATGAACTGACTTCTCGGGAAGATGGCATCCTATGAAGGTGCCACGTTAAAAGTTACTGAGCTCTTCAGTAAGGCCATTCTACTGCCAATGTTTGTCTATGGAAATTGCATGACTGTGCTCAATTGTATACACCTGTCAGCAACGGGTGTGGCTGAAATAGCCGAATCCATTCATTTGAAGGGGTGTCCACATACTGTGGTGTACTTCACTTGCTTCTTACTCAGGAGTGATTGTTATTAAAGTAGACTGAACTGGAGTCCAAATTAATTAAGCGCCTAAGCATACCACTATTACCCTAGGGTTGGACCAATGACTGTACAGTTGGACACTGAACTAGATTGGATAACACTACAGAAATGGCCCAGTGATTGTAGCCGAGTCAAGGCAGGATCTGTCATTATGTCAATAACAACAAAGAATGTACAGGCAGGCCTATTTTATAGACCAGGGATGGGCAACTTTGATGGGGGTGGGGGCCACAAAAAATGTTAACTCATCAGGAGGGGGCGCATTTGCTCGCCGGCCTGTGTACCCACATTACTTTTTTAAATTTCATTTCAGTTCATTTCGTGCAATGACATTTTTTTGCCATGGGGCTGGAGAAAATGTTGCTGTTTTTAAAGCAAGTTTGCTGCAATTCAACACATTTTGCCATGGGGCGGCGAGAAGATTTTGCCATTTTATAACTCATTTCCTGCAATTATACTCATTTTGCCATGGGTCGGAGAGGTTATTGAGCTGTTTTACAGATAATTTCCTTCAATTGTACACATTTTGCCTTAGGGTGTAGAGAAATGTTAGTCAGTCTCACTCAGATATATTAAAAACTGCTAACAAGATCAATGGGGTTCCCCAGGCTGGTAATTAACCATGATTACTAACTTAGTCTAGCGGCCAGATAACTTACCAATCTAAAAAAAAAATTGACAGCTGTCAATGTTCAGCTCACCATTCTGACTGAATGTCACAAGCATTCCTGACCTTTGAACTGTCATTGGAAATGCAATGAACATGTGCCTGTAAGAGGAGGATCTGTCACTTCTTGTTGCCTATGCTTGAATATAACTGTCCCTGAGGCATTGTCATTTTTAGTCTATTCATCCTTTTTTCCTAGAATCCAAGAGCCTTTTCCTTTACACAGTAGCGAGTCTAAATGACCTTACTAGTGAATTGATTGTAGAAATGCTTTTAATATGGCCATCTCTATCTCTGAGAGATGGTGCCACTGTGCTATGGTGTTTTGGAGATGAGCGAAGCATGGTGTTGTCAGTGGCTGCGGTTTAATAACACTGCCTGGCCACAGCTTGGAGGGAGGTAACGCCAGATGTTTGGGACTGGGGTTCAGGTGCACTTTATCGAATGGAGGATCACATGCCCACGGATTGACAACAGCTGTGGTGCAGAATCATCCCCTGGGATCATTATAGATCCCCAGATTGGAGGTGTCATAATACCCATAAAACCTAGCGGTCAAACAGGGAATGGTTCAAATCGTTTTTCCGCCATTCATTTTTCCAATAGGGGATTAAAGAAACACTTCAAATACGGGCTGTTGTGTAGGCTTACCCTGGCGTGACGTTTTGATAACGATGTAAATCTCTCGCGGACAAGATGGCTTTCATTAATATGTCCAGCTCTATTTACTCTCAGATATGAAAATGCTAATTAGCACCAAAGAAGACATCATGCAAGACCATAAATCCCTGCAAGCTCCTGCATGTCATCTCTAGCTGACTCCTTTGCTAACAGTTACATTTAAGAAATGTAGCCTATTTATTAATGACTACATTTAGCTAACATTAGGTAGTTAAATCCTGAGATTCTTACCTTTGCCTTGATTCGACGGTCTGGTCCAGAAAATCATGGTGTTTGTAGTTCTTTATGATAGCCACATTAGCAGCCAATTAGCATTTAATTTGTTGGCGGTAAATACAGGTGAATATATTGATAAGTCACCTTGTACGAGAGAGATTTACAGGGTTATCAAAACGTCACACCAGGATACGCCTACACGAAAGACCGCTCTGATTTGAAGGGTTTCTAAAATCCCCTATGGCGGAAAAACAAGGTTTTATGGGTGAGAGAGATTGAGTATGAGGTAACAATGTACGATAATGTTAAGATTTTTCAGTGAAAAACTGGTATGCAGCTCCAATATGTCTCTGATTTCCTCTGAATCTCTCTGCGTATCTCGGTCTGTGTGTGTGTGTACAGATCTCTCAGCGGCTGTGGACCTGTCTGTGTGGGAACACTATTCTTCTTCAATAATGCCAAGGACACTCACGTAACTGTTACACACTAAGTCTGATATGTCATTGCGTTTGTATGGTTGATATCTGTTGCAGTATGTGGAGAAGATGGACCTCAGTGGCTTTGTCTCACTGAAAGACGACTGCAGCCGAGACAGAAACCTGGAAGCAGCTACAATCATCCTATGCATGACGGATGGAGAGAACTCACAGTAAGAAAACACAGGCACTCACAAACAGTGCCTTCGGAAAGTATTCAGACCCCTTGACTTTTTCCACATTTTGTTACGTTACAGCCTTATTCTAAAATTGATTAAATGTTTTTTCCCCCTCATCAATCAAAACACAATACCCCACAATCACCCCCAAAAAAGGTAAATCACATTTACATAAGTACTTAGACCCTTTACTCAGTACTTTGTTGAAGCACCTTTGGCAGCAACTACAGCCTTCTTGGGTATGACGCTACAAGCTTGGCACACCTGTATTTGGGGAGTTTTTCCCATTTTTCTCTGAAGATCAAACTCTGTCAGGTTGGATGGGGAGCGTTGCTGCACAGCTATTTTCAGGTCTCTCCATAAATGTTAGATCGGGTTCAAGTCCGGGCTCTGGCTGGGCAACTTAAGGACACTCAGAGACTTGTCACGAAGCCACTCCTGCGTTGTCTTGGCTGTGTGCTTACGGTTGTTGTCCTGTTAGAAGGTGAACCTTTGCCCCAGTCTGAGGTCCTGAGCGCTCTGGAGCAGGCTTTCATCAAGGCTCTCTCTATACTTTGCTCCGTTCATCTTTGCTTTGATTCTGGCTAATCTCACAGTCCCTGCTGCTGAAAAACATCCCCACAGCATGATGCTGCTACCACCATGCCTCACCGTAGGGATGGTGCCAGGTTTCCTCCAGACGTGACGCTTGGCATTCAGGTCAAATAATTCAATCTTGCTTTCGTCAGACCAGAGAATCTTGTTTCTCATGTTCTGAGAGTCCTTTAGGTGCCTTTTGGCAAACTCCAAGTGGGCTGTCATGTGCCTTTTACTGAGGAGTGGCTTCTGTCTGGCCACTCTACCATAAAGGCCTGATTGGTGGAGTGCTGCAGAGATGGTTGTCCTTCTGGAAGGTTCTCCAATCTCAAAAGAGGAACTCTAGAGCTCTGTTAGAGTGACCATCGGGTTCTTGGTCACCTCCCTGACCAAGGCCCTTCTTCCCCGATTGTTCAGTTTGGCTGGGTGTCCAGCTCTAGGAAGAGTCTTGGTGGTTCCAAAATCCTTCAATTTAAGACTGATGGAGGGCACTGTGTTCTTGGGGACCTTCAATGCTGCAGAAATGTTTTGGTACTCTTCCCCAGATCTGTTCCTTGACACAATTCTGCCTCGGAGCTTTACAGACAATTCCTTCGATATCCTGGCTTGGTTTTTGCTCTGACATGCACTTTCAACTGTGGGATCTTATATAGACAGGTGTGTGCCTTTCCAAATCATGTCCAATGAATTTAATTTACCACAGGTGGACTCCAATCAAGTTGTAGAAACATCTCAAGGATGATCATTGGAAACAGGATGCACCTGAGCTCAATTTTGAGTTTCATAGCAAAGGGTCTGAAAACGTGTATATATATAAGGTATTTCTGCTTTTTAGTTTGTATAAGTTAGCAAACATTTCTACAACTGATTTCGCTTTGTCATTATGGGGTATTGTGTGTAGATTGAGGATTTTAAAAAATGTAATACATTTTGGAATAAGGCTGTAACGTAACATTTGGAAAAAGTCAAGGGGTCTGAATACTTTCCGTAGGCACTGTACTGGCAGAAAGTAATAACCTCTCCTCTGTTCTCCTCTTTTCCAGGGTGCCAATCTGGAGGCTCGAGAGCTGTGGAACGGTTTCATCTACTCTGTCATAGATGTAAGTCAGACACCCTACATCACAGTATAACCCTGTCTGATTGGCGGTTGCTCCCTGACCTCACAGTAACCCCCTGCGTGATTGGTTATTGTAGCTGAGTGTGCCCAGCTGTCTGATGTTGCTGCCGGGGCAGATACTGAGAGAGGTGGTGGACAGAGAGCGGAACAGACGCAGAGTAACATGTGCCCCCCACCATGAGAGAACATGAGGGTCTCTGAACCTTCAGTAGACCTCTAAACAGCAGGAAAATAGTCTAAAACAGTCCATAGAAAGCCTTGCGACTTCTCTGTTTCTTCCACAGAGTTGTTCACAGTGAAGAGTGTTGGTTAAAGTCTGGGCTGAGGAAATATATCTCACATATACAGTGCCTTCAGAAACTATTCACACCCCTTGACTTTTACCAAATGTTGTTGTGTTACAGCTTGAATGTAAAATGGATAAAAAATGGATTTGTCACTGGCCAACACACAATACCCCATATTGTTTAAGTGGACTTATGTTTTTAGACATTTTTACAAGTTCATTAAAAAGATGAAATGTCTTGTCAATAACTATTTAACCCCTTTGTTATGGCAAGCCTAAATAAGTTCAGGATTAAAATGTTGCTTATCAAGTTACAATAAGTTTCATGGACTCACTCTGTGTGCAATAATAGTGTTTAGCCAGATTTTTAAATGACTACCTCGTCTCTGTACCCTAAATATACAATTATCTGTAAGGTCTCTCAGTCAAGCAGTGAATTTAAAACACAGATTCAGTACAGGGAGGTTTTCCAATGCCTCACAAAGAAGGGCACCTATTGGTAGATGGGTAAACATTTTTAAAAAGCAGACATTCCTTTAAACATGATAAAGTTATTAGTTACACTTTGGATGGTGTATCATACACCCAGTCAGTACAAAGATACAAGCGTCCTTCCTAACTCAGTTGCCAGAGACGAAGGAAACCGTTCAGGGATTTCACCATGAGGCCAATGTTTTAAAACAGTTACAGAGTTTAATGGCTGTGATAGGCGCAAACTGAGGATGAACCAACAACATTGTAGTTACTCCAAAATACTAACCTAATTGACAGAGTGAAATGGAAGTATGCACAACTCAAATATTCCAAATCCTGCATCCTGTTTACAACAAGGCACTAAAGTAAAACTGCCAAAAAAAAATCACTTTTTGTCCTGGATACAAAGTTTTTGTTTGGGGCAAATCCAATACAACACATTAATGAGTACCACTTTTCATATTTTCAGGCATAGTGGGTGGCTGCATCATGTTATGGGTATGTGTTTAATCAGTAAGGATTGTGTGAATACTTATGTAAATTAGATATTTCTGTATTTCATGTTTAATACATTTGTAAAAATGTATAAAAACATATTTTTAACTTTGTCATTATGGGGTATTGTGTGTAGATGGGTGAGAAAATGTCATCCATTTTGAAAATAGGCTGTAACACAACAAAATGTGGAAAAAGTTAAGTGGTATGAATACTTTCTGGAGGCAGAGTTATCATTTTTTAAGGTAAACATTTGTTCTAATTATATAAAACATAAGAACAAACATCTGGAGATTGTGCTACACTACAATCAATACACTCAACGTGAATGTGAAAGTTTGTCTCTTTAAAAAAAAAAAATTCTTATTCATTTCTCTCATGTAACCAGATGCCTGTGAGCTCACATTGGACCCAATCACAGCAAGCAGAGAGCTGTGTCTGTCTGAAGGCAACAGGAAAGTAACAATTATGAGAGAGAAGTAGCCTCATCCTGATCACCCAGAGAGATTTGAAGACTGGTATCAGGTGCTGTGTAAAGAGGGCCTAACTGGGCAGTGTTACTAGGAGGCAGATTATAGTGTTTGGGCTGGTATAGGAGTGGCATATAAAGGAATCAGCAGGAGAGGAAGTTTTATTGTTTGCTTAGATACAATACCAAGTCCTAAGTGCTTTGATAATAGTTACACTGCATGGCACAATAATGAGTACTGCCATGCCTGCTCCCTCCCTTCAGTCCCACAGAATAAAAACACTCCTAGATTGGCCAGCTGGTAATGTGTCCTTTTACAGTGTCTCATCAGACACACTGACCCATCTGCACACATTCCACATTCGTCTATCCAGAGTTTTGGGTTTGGTGGTTTGACACATCAGCATCCCTGTGTAACCTGGAATAACCTAAAAAAATAACTGTACTACACTAATAAGTACACAAACATGATTGATACTGTAGTCACATTTCTCACTGTTAGAGGTGAAAGCATATACTGAACAAAAATCTAAACGCAACACGTAAGGGCACATTTTTCATGAGCTGGAATAAAAGATCACAGAAATGTTTCATATAAACAAAGTGTATTTCTCTCAAATGTTGTGCACAAATGTGATAACATCCCTGTTAGTGAGCATGTTAGGCCTAATTTATTTACACTCAGTAAAATCTTTTAAATTGTTGCATGTTGCGTTTTATATTTTTGTTCAGTGTTAAGACAGTTATCCCATATAGTTATATTAAGAATTTGACAAAAAGTAATTCTGATATGCTCCCACCGTAGACAATGTGATCAGCCCACTGGAAGCTTTGTCAGGTCGTGAAAACCTGCCATGTTTTTCTAGCAATTACATACTTTCAAAACTTCATGTAGGGTTAAATACACTGCTCAAAAAAATAAAGGGAACGCTTAAACAACACAATGTAACTCCAAGTCAATCACACTTCTGTGAAATCAAACTGTCCACTTAGGAAGCAACACTGATTGACAATACATTTCACATGCTGTTGTGCAAATGGAATAGACAACAGGTGGAAATTATAGGCAATTAGCAAGACACCCCCAATAAAGGAGTGGTTCTGCAGGTGGTGACCACAGACCACTTCTCAGTTCCTATGCTTCCTGGCTGATGTTTTGGTCACTTTTGAATGCTGGCGGTACTTTCACTCTAGTGGTAGCATGAGACGGAGTCTACAACACACACAAGTGGCTCAGGTAGTGCAGCTCATCCAGGATGGCACATCAATGCGAGCTGTGGCAAGAAGGTTTGCTGTGTCTGTCAGCGTAGTGTCCAGAGCATGGACGCGCTACCAGGAGACAGGTCAGTATATCAGGAGACGTGGAGGAGGCCGTAGGAGGGCAACAACCCAGCAGCAGGACCGCTACCTCCGCCTTTGTACAAGGAGGAGCAGGAGGAGCACTGCCAGAGCCCTGCAAAATGACCTCCAGCAGGCCACAAATGTGCATGTGTCTGCTCAAACGGTCAGAAACAGACTCCATGAGGGTCGTATGAGGGCCCGAAGTCCACAGGTGGGGGTTGTGCTTACAGCCCAACACCGTGCAGGACGTTTGGCATTTGCCAGAGGACACCAAGATTGGCAAATTCGCCACTGGCGCCCTGTGCTCTTCACAGATGAAAGCAGGTTCACACTGAGCACGTGACAGACGGAGACGCCGTGGAGAACGTTCTGCTGCCTGCAACATCCTCCAGCATGACCGGTTTGGCAGTGGGTCAGTCATGGTGTGGGGTGGCATTTCTTTGGGTGGCCACACAGCCCTCCATGTGCTCGCCAGAGGTAGCCTGACTGCCATTAGGTACCGAGATGAGATCCTCAGACCCTTGTGAGATGAGATCCTCAGACCCTTGTGAGACCATATGCTGGTGCGGTTGGCCCTGGGTTCCTCCTAATGCAAGACAATGCTAGACCTCATGTGGCTGGAGTGTGTCAGCAGTTCCTGCAAGAGGAAGGCATTGATGCTATGGACTGGTCCACACGTTCCCCAGACCTGAATCCGATTAAGCACATCTGGGACATCATGTCTCGCTCCATCCACCAATGCCACGTTGCACCACAGACTGTCCAGGAGTTGGCGGATGCTTTAGTCCAGGTCTGGGAGGAGATCCCTCAGGAGACCATCCGCCACCTCATCAGGAGCATGCACAGGCGTTGTAGGGAGGTCATACAGGCACGTGGAGGCCACACACACTACTGAGCCTCATTTTGACTTGTTTTAAGGACATTACATCAAAGTTGGATCAGCCTGTAGTGTGGTTTTCCACTTTAATTTTGAGTGTGACTCCAAATCCAGACCTCCATGGGTTGATAAATTTGATTTCCATTGATTATTTTTGTGTGATTTTGTTGTCAGCACATTCAACTATGTAAAGAAAAAAGTATTTAATAAGAATATTTCGTTCATTCAGATCTAGGATGTGTTGTTTTAGTGTTCGCCTTATTTTTTTGAGCAGTGTATTATATATGGTCAAACTCATTTTAGACATTTTCTCTTACTACATGCCAGACATATTGTAATGCATCACTGTAGAACAAAGTACAATTTGGCAAAGAAGCATTCATTTCTTTGCCTTACTAGTCCTGGGGTGTAAAGGCATAATGTAGGCATAATGTACAGACAAGGGTGTGGTAGGATGGGAGTACAGTGGAAGTAAACCTATGCATTGCGTGACGATGAGAGAGGTTTCGTCTCTGGAGGCATCAATTCATCTGAGGTCTCAGCATGTGTGTGGGGTGGGACGAAAGAGCTAAGGCTTTTTGAGTGGGACTCAGGGCTCTACAGTGAAATAAAACAAAAACTCGCCAAGACAGCAGTAGACAAGGCATATTGACAGAGTCATAGAGCAATCACAGGTGTTGATCGGGAGAGCTAGGACACGGGTAAATGGAGATGAATGGGCAGAGCGGGTCAGTTAGGTACATTCAGGACCTGAGTTCGAGGCTGGAGCCGACAGGTAAATGGAGATGAATGGGCAGAGCGGGTCAGTTAGGTACATACAGGACCTGAGTTCGAGGCTGGAGCCGACAGGTAAACAAAGTTAGGTACCATGTTGAAACAGTCCAGGGGACATCAGCTGTGTAGCCGAGTGATCATAGGGTCAAAAGAGCAGCAATAGGTGAGTCAGGAGGCTGTTCGGTTGTCACTAGTAGCTGGGTGAACAGGACACTAGCTGGGCAAGCAGGGGACACAGCGTTCAGAAAAGCTAGCGGGCCGGGGCTAGTAGATGGTTCTGCGGCGATATCTTAACAGAATAGCCTGTTGAGACCACATCGGGTGATCACGTCGGCAGTCCAGTCGTGATGGATCGGTGGGACTCCGTGTCGACATTAAAGGGTCCAGGCCAATTGGCAGAGGAGGTATTGTAGCCCTAGAATTAGCTGGTATTTGGGCCTAGCTTGAGGCTAGGTGCAGTTGGTGAGTTTAATAATAACGAACATGGAATGATACAAAACAAGCGAAGCGTCTGGACATGAAAACAGAACTAATAATGGCTGATTAGTGAGGCTACAGAGTGCTAGATAAAGGGGAAGTAATCAAGGTAGTGATGAAGTCCTGGTGAGCGTAATGATGGGTCACCAGGACAGGTGGTTAGTAAACAGGTAACGTCAAGCGCCGGAGCGGGAGAAGGCGCTTGAAGGCGCACAAGGGTGAACTCTATTTTCCTAATAAGTCATTGCTTATTGTGATAGTCACATTATGTGAGTTAGGATCTCATAGTAGGACATATCTCTATTTCACTGTCATGTGTTTCCTTGCTGGCCTTACTACCCACCACATACAAATGGGTATGAGGAAAATATTTATATACGTAATGTTAAAAAAGCCATGTCTGTCCCATTAGGGTGATTTCTACCCTTCTCAGGGCTGCGTTCAGTACATTTTCACATTCTGGAACGTTCAATTAAATGGGAAGATTGTGCATCAACAAACAAACAAAAAGTCCATCCTTTTGTAAGCTAAAGATGTATGTACCACACTTATATAAACCCTTCAGTGGAAGTGTGTGTTTTAAAAAACAAACAAACATTTGACCAATTAGGGACATTTAGTTAGTCCCCATGAGGTCAAATGCTATTTCTAGGGGGTTTAGGGTTAAGGTTAGAATTAGGTTAAGGGTTAGGGTTAGTTTTAGGGTTAAAGTAAGGTTTTTGGGTTAGGGGAAAATAGGATTTTGAATGGGACTGAATTGTGTCCCCAAACAAGGTTAGCTGTACAAGACTGTGTGTGTGAATACTTTAGTGTATGGTGATGATGAACATAAAAGTCCTGGACAGAAGATTGCACAATGTTCTTTTCAGACAGCCTGTGGTGAGTCAGAACGCTCAGACGAGCTCCAGCTAGCAGTTTTCGTCACGTAATAAATGTTACAAATGTTGTACCCTCATCTTGCTTAATTTGTTCTTATGTGTGGTTATGAAAATAATTTGACTTTATTTATTTATTTATTTGCAGTGGTGTGTGTATTCATAGATGCCAAGAGAAGCCTGGCTTCCACAAACATTTGACCAATAACAATTATATTGTTTATTTACCATTTCTTTTTCGTCTCTGTGTGTAAAAAAAGGCTGGCCCTCATTAACCTGACTGACCTTCAATCAGGGTGCATGGGTGCATTCCAGAGCTCAGCCCACACACCTCCAATCAGAGCATGTTCACCTGCCGCCTCGAGAAGATGCAAGTTGTGTAGTGACGGGCTCTCACATGCTGTTTTCTATCTTGAAGTGTTGTGTGTCCATCATAAAGTAACTACAACACCTATATAAACCCTTCAATGGAAGCAGCTGTGTGTGTGTGTGTGTGTGTGTGTGTGTGTGTGTGTGTGTGTGTGTGTGTGTGTGTGTGTGTGTGTGTGTGTGTGTGTGTGTGTGTGTGTGTGTGTGTGTGTGTTTGGTAATGGTTACAATTAAGTGTGCCTCTACATGATGTTCTGACCAGACAGCAAAACCAATCAGCATTAAGAACTAGCAGGTGAGGGCATTCACAACTGACTGCTCAGATGAGCTCCAGCTAGCAGTTTTTTTTTACTGTGTTTTCATAATTTTCCTTAAATTCCCATAATCTATCTCACCGGAGAAATCATCCAAGCGAGGGAAACAGTGCCCCTCTGTCTCAGTATGTGTAGCCCATGTATCTGATGCTGTCTGGACAGAAAGAGTATGACATGTTGCCGCTGTAGCATTTGATTGATTGATGCCAGCAAGCATTTGATCACCCTTGAAAATAAAAAAAAGTATAAAATAATTAGCCAATCCGCATTGAGCTGAGCTCAACTGTACGTAGACAGGGGTGCATTCATTTTGCTTGAACTCTTCCTACTTTGCAGAATGTCTTGTACTGAACAACATGTTTTCCTAAGACGTTCTTGTACATTCTTGAATTGACTTTGAGGTACGTTTTCTCCTGTTTGGTGGGTGTAGTGAGGTGTGGCTTGAAGCAATGAGTGAGTTGCAGTGGCCATACTGACAGCTTTCCACAACCCAACCCCTCACAGTTTAACTGGTTGTTCAGTACAGCAACATTTCCGTTCAATTTAATGTTCCAGAATGTAAAAACGTATGTGTTTTTTTTTCAATTTGTACACACACACACACACACATCAGTACCATAGACATTTAGCAACATTGATTGGACTAAATTGTTTTTGGTATCTTTTAAGTTTATTTTCAGTGTAATAAACTAAGCATTAAGCCTTGTTGACTTGACGATGTTTAAATGTTTATGTTGAAATGGTGCTGGAATAGCGGAAGCAGTGCTCCTGTTGTCTTTGTGCTGACTTGCGGTAACTCTCCATGGTTCTAAATCACTGATTGTTTAGTAAACTGTCAGAAACATTCACTTGCTTGACCATGCTGCAGGTGATATAACTGTTTGCTACATGCAATATTTGCTTTCTGGACTTCACCTGACAGATGCTGCTCTCTGGTTTTGTGACGAAACAAACATTATGTGTAGTTGAATTTATTCTGCCACTGTGTGACTGTTGTGTTTTTGTTGTCACACCTTATTGTATATCACGGTGGCATATCAACGAATGGGTCATAGAGCAAACAATGCAATTATTACATCATAGGTTGTAATATGGCTTTTTTTACATGAATGGGAGAGTCATAATCTACTGGCTTCAAAACATATTGTCAGTCTGTTTTGTTTGTTGTGCCATAGTTAGGCTATAATATCACATTTCAAACAATAATGACTACCATGTTACATTCCTTACCTGGGACTAACCAACTAAATTGACTAATCTTAAGTGTAAATTGAGGGGAAAATGTCACCTTATAGTGAAAAGAAGAGAATTAGGAAAATGGAGGAGAGAAATTGGTACCAGAATATGCACCATAATCAATGCACACTGAATCCAGTGGTGTGTACAATACAGACCACTGTGCATAGTGTTTCACTACTGCAATGGGAGGAAATACATTATAGGTACTGTATTAAGATCATGTTTACGGCGATATTAGAGTAGGATGGTCATTCACTGTGTTAATAATTAATGGAACATTCTTCTGCAGAGGGAATGACTCCGTCTGGACTCTGGACTGCATCTTAAACTGCCCTGGTTTTTGTAAGGGCCACTAAACTACACACAAAAAAATGTGTGTGTGTATAATGCAAACGTCTAGCAACCAAAAGGTTGTGTGTTTGAATCTCATCATGGACAATTTTAGCTAATTAACAACTTTGCAACTACTTGGCATGTTAGCTAACACTAACCTTAACCTAACTCCTTTTTATTTAACCTTTATTTATCTAGGCTAGTCAGTTAAGAACAAATTCTTATTTACAAGGACTGCCTACGAAAAGGCCTCCTGCGGGGACAGGGCTGGGATAAAAAATAAATAAAATATATATAAAATATAAGACAAAACACACATCATGACGAGAGAAACACCATAACACTACATACAGAGAGACACCACAACACTACATACAGAGAGACAAGACTACATACAGAGAGACACCACAACACTACATACAGAGAGACACCACAACACTACATACAGAGACACCACAACACTACATACAGAGAGACACCACAACACTACATACAGAGAGACACCACAACACTACATACAGAGAGACACCACAACACTACATACAGAGAGACACCACAACACTACATACAGAGAGACACCACAACACTACATACAGAGAGACACCACAACACTACATACAGAGAGACACCACAACACTACATACAGAGACACCATAACACTACATACAGAGAGACACCACAACACTACATACAGAGAGACACCACAACACTACATACAGAGAGACACCACAACACTACATACAGAGAGACACCACAACACTACATACAGAGAGACCACAACACTACATACAGAGAGACACCACAACACTACATACAGAGAGACACCACAACACTACATACAGAGAGACCACAACACTACATACAGAGAGACACCATAACACTACATACAGAGAGACACCATAACACTACATACAGAGAGACATCACAACACTACATACAGAGACACCACAACACTACATACAGAGAGACACCACAACACTACATACAGAGAGACACCACAACACTACATACAGAGAGACACCACAACACTACATACAGAGAGACACCACAACACTACATACAGAGAGACACCACAACACTACATACAGAGAGACCACAACACTACATACAGAGAGACACCACAACACTACATACAGAGAGACACCACAACACTACATACAGAGAGACCACAACACTACATACAGAGAGACATCACAACACTACATACAGAGAGACACCACAACACTACATACAGAGAGACACCACAACACTACATACAGAGAGACACCACAACACTACATACAGAGAGACACCACAACACTACATACAGAGAGACACCACAACACTACATACAGAGAGACACCACAACACTACATACAGAGAGACACCACAACACTACATACAGAGAGACACCACAACACTACATACAGAGAGACACCACAACACTACATACAGAGAGACACCACAACACTACATACAGAGAGACACCACAACACTACATACAGAGACACCACAACACTACATACAGAGAGACACCATAACACTACATACAGAGAGACACCACAACACTACATACAGAGAGACACCATAACACTACATACAGAGAGACACCACAACACTACATACAGAGAGACACCACAACACTACATACAGAGAAACACCACAACACTACATACAGAGAGACACCACAACACTACATACAGAGAGACACCACAACACTACATACAGAGAGACACCACAACACTACATACAGAGAGACACCACAACACTACATACAGAGAGACACCACAACACTACATACAGAGAGACACCACAACACTACATACAGAGAGACACCACAACACTACATACAGAGAGACACCACAACACTACATACAGAGAGACACCACAACACTACATACAGAGAGACACCACAACACTACATACAGAGAGACACCACAACACTACATACAGAGAGACACCACAACACTACATACAGAGAGACACCACAACACTACATACAGAGAGACACCACAACACTACATACAGAGAGACACCACAACACTACATACAGAGAGACACCACAACACTACATACAGAGAGACACCACAACACTGCATACAGAGAGACACCACAACACTACATACAGAGAGACCACAACACTACATACAGAGAGACACCACAACACTACATACAGAGAGACACCACAACACTACATACAGAGAGACACCACAACACTACATACAGAGAGACACCACAACACTACATACAGAGAGACACCACAACACTAAATACAGAGAGACACCACAACACTACATACAGAGACACCACAACACTACATACAGAGAGACACCACAACACTACATACAGAGAGACACCACAACACTACATACAGAGAGACACCACAACACTACATACAGAGAGACACCACAACACTACATACAGAGAGACACCACAACACTACATACAGAGAGACCACAACACTACATACAGAGAGACACCACAACACTACATACAGAGAGACCACAACACTACATACAGAGAGACATCACAACACTACATACAGAGAGACACCACAACACTACATACAGAGAGACACCACAACACTACATACAGAGAGACACCACAACACTACATACAGAGAGACAAGACTACATACAGAGAGACACCACAACACTACATACAGAGAGACCACAACACTACATACAGAGAGACACCACAACACTACATACAGAGAGACACCACAACACTACATACAGAGAGACACCACAACACTACATACAGAGAGACCACAACACTACATACAGAGAGACACCACAACACTACATACAGAGAGACCACAACACTACATACAGAGAGACACCACAACACTACATACAGAGAGACACCACAACACTACATACAGAGAGACACCACAACACTACATACAGAGAGACACCACAACACTACATACAGAGAGACCACAACACTACATACAGAGAGACACCACAACACTACATACAGAGAGACACCACAACACTACATACAGAGAGACACCACAACACTACATACAGAGAGACACCACAACACTACATACAGAGAGACACCACAACACTACATACAGAGAGACACCACAACACTACATACAGAGACACCACAACACTACATACAGAGACACCATAACACTACATACAGAGAGACACCACAACACTACATACAGAGAGACACCACAACACTACATACAGAGAGACACCACAACACTACATACAGAGACACCACAACACTACATACAGAGACACCACAACACTACATACAGAGAGACACCACAACACTACATACAGAGAGACAACACTACATACAGAGAGACACCACAACACTACATACAGAGAGACACCACAACACTACATACAGAGACACCACAACACTACATACAGAGAGACACCACAACACTACATACAGAGAGACAACACTACATACAGAGACACCACAACACTACATACAGAGAGACACCACAACACTACATACAGAGAGACACCACAACACTACATACAGAGAGACACCACAACACTACATACAGAGACACCACAACACTACATACAGAGAGACACCACAACACTACATACAGAGAGACATCACAACACTACATACAGAGACACCACAACACTACATACAGAGAGACACCACAACACTACATACAGAGAGACACCACAACACTACATACAGAGAGACATCACAACACTACATACAGAGAGACACCACAACACTACATACAGAGAGACATCACAACACTACATACAGAGAGACACCACAACACTACATACAGAGAGACACCACAACACTACATACAGAGAGACATCACAACACTACATACAGAGAGACACCACAACACTACATACAGAGAGACACCACAACACTACATACAGAGAGACACCACAACACTACATACAGAGAGACATCACAACACTACATACAGAGAGACACCACAACACTACATACAGAGAGACAAGACTACATACAGAGAGACACCACAACACTACATACATAGAGACACCACAACACTACATACAGAGAGACACCACAACACGACATAAAGAAACACCACAACACTACATACAGAGAGACACCACAACACTACATACAGAGAGACATCACAACACTACATACAGAGAGACACCACAACACTACATACAGAGAGACACCACAACACTACATACAGAGAGACACCACAACACTACATACAGAGAGACACCACAACACTACATACAGAGAGACACCACAACACTACATACAGAGAGACACCACAACACTACATACAGAGAGACATCACAACACTACATACAGAGAGACACCACAACACTACATACAGAGAGACAAGACTACATACAGAGAGACACCACAACACTACATACATAGAGACACCACAACACTACATACAGAGAGACACCACAACACTACATACAGAGAGACACCACAACACTACATACAGAGAGACACCACAACACGACATAAAGAAACACCACAACACTACATACAGAGAGACAAGACTACATACAGAGAGACATCACAACACTACATACAGAGAGACACCACAACACTACATACAGAGAGACACCACAACACTACATACAGAGAGACACCACAACACAACATAAAGAAACACCACAACACTACATACAGAGAGACAAGACTACATACAGAGAGACACCACAACACTACATACAGAGAGACACCACAACACTACATACAGAGAGACACCACAACACTACATACAGAGAGACATCACAACACTACATACAGAGAGACACCACAACACTACATACAGAGAGACACCACAACACTACATACAGAGAGACACCACAACACTACATACAGAGAGACACCACAACACTACATACAGAGAGACACCACAACACTACATACAGAGAGACACCACAACACTACATACAGAGAGACATCACAACACTACATACAGAGAGACACCACAACACTACATACAGAGAGACAAGACTACATACAGAGAGACACCACAACACTACATACAGAGAGACACCACAACACTACATACATAGAGACACCACAACACTACATACAGAGAGACACCACAACACTACATACAGAGAGACACCACAACACTACATACAGAGAGACACCACAACACTACATACAGAGAGACATCACAACACTACATACAGAGAGACACCACAACACTACATACAGAGAGACACCACAACACTACATACAGAGAGACACCACAACACTACATACAGAGAGACACCACAACACTACAAACAGAGAGACACCACAACACTACATACAGAGAGACACCACAACACTACATACAGAGACATCACAACACTACATACAGAGAGACACCACAACACTACATACAGAGAGACAAGACTACATACAGAGAGACACCACAACACTACATACATAGAGACACCACAACACTACATACAGAGAGACACCACAACACTACATACAGAGAGACACCACAACACTACATACAGAGAGACACCACAACACGACATAAAGAAACACCACAACACTACATACAGAGAGACAAGACTACATACAGAGAGACATCACAACACTACATACAGAGAGACACCACAACACGACATAAAGAAACACCACAACACTACATACAGAGAGACAAGACTACATACAGAGAGACATCACAACACTACATACAGAGAGACACCACAACACTACATTCAGAGAGACACCACAACACTACATACAGAGAGACACCACAACACAACATAAAGAAACACCACAACACTACATACAGAGAGACAAGACTACATACAGAGAGACACCACAACACTACATACAGAGAGACACCACAACACTACATACAGAGAGACACCACAACACTACATACAGAGAGACATCACAACACTACATACAGAGAGACACCACAACACTACATACAGAGAGACACCACAACACTACATACAGAGAGACACCACAACACTACATACAGAGAGACACCACAACACTACATACAGAGAGACACCACAACACTACATACAGAGAGACACCACAACACTACATACAGAGAGACACCACAACACTACATACAGAGAGACACCACAACACTACATACAGAGAGACAAGACTACATACAGAGAGACACCACAACACTACATACAGAGAGACACCACAACACTACATACAGAGAGACACCACAACACTACATACAGAGAGACACCACAACACTACATACAGAGAGACACCACAACACGACATAAAGAAACACCACAACACTACATACAGAGAGACAAGACTACATACAGAGAGACATCACAACACTACATACAGAGAGACACCACAACACGACATAAAGAAACACCACAACACTACATACAGAGAGACAAGACTACATACAGAGAGACATCACAACACTACATACAGAGAGACACCACAACACTACATACAGAGAGACACCACAACACTACATACAGAGAGACACCACAACACTACATACAGAGAGACAACACTACACTACATACAGAGAGATCTAAGACAACAACATCAAATTGTATTTGTCACATACACATGTTTATCAGATGTTATTGCAGGTGTAGCGAAATGCTTGTGCTTCTAGTTCCGACAGTGCAGCAATATCTAACAAGTCATATCTTACAATTTCACAACAACTACCTAATGCTCACAAATCTAAGTAAAGGAATGGAATTACGAATATATGGATGAGCAATGTCAGAGCAGCATAGACTATGATACAGTAGATAGAATACAGTATATACATATGAGATGAGTAAACATTATTAAACATTAAACATTGTAAACATTATTAAAGTGACTAGTGTTCCATTTATTAAAGTGGCCAAAGATTTAAAGTCTGTATTTGTAGGCTGGAGCCTCTCTGTGTTCGTAATGGCTATTTAACAGTCTGAGGCCTTGAGACAGAAACTGGTTTTCAGTCTCTCAGTTCCAGCTTTGATGCACCTGTACTGACCTCACCTTCTGGATGATAGAGGGGTGAACAGGCAGTGGCTCGGGTGGTTGTTGTCCTTGATGATCTTTTTGGCCTTCCTGTGACATCGGGTGCTGTAGGTGTCCTGGAGGGCAGGTAGTTTGCCCTCGGTGATGCGTTGTGCAGACCGCACCACCCTCTGGAAAGCCCCGAGTTGTGGGCAGTGCAGTTGCCATACCAGGTGGTGATACATCTCGACATAGCAAGGCAGCAACACATGACAACACAGAATGGTAGCAACACATGACAACAACATGGTAGCAACACAACATGGTACCAGCACAAAACATGGTACAAACATTATTGGGCACAGACAACAGCACAAAGGACAAGAAGGCAGAGACAACAATACATCACGCAAGTAGCCACAACTGTCAGTAAGAGTGTCCATGATTGAGTCTTTGAATGAAGAGATTGA
Source organism: Oncorhynchus mykiss (assembly GCF_057628025.1). Lineage (NCBI taxonomy): Eukaryota > Metazoa > Chordata > Actinopteri > Salmoniformes > Salmonidae > Oncorhynchus > Oncorhynchus mykiss. The sequence continues at coordinate 79,812,055 of NC_143029.1, forward strand.
GATAAAACTGCCCAGTTTAAGTGTTTGTTGCAGCTCTCCTAACTCTAGCCTAGCTAACGTTAGCCACCTAGCTAATTGGAATTTGAAACATATCATACATTTTACAAATTTGTAACATATTGTACGAATTTCAATTGAATGATGAATGAATGATGGTCATCCACAAACGAATACATCCCATAGGAAACGTAACATATCTTACTAATTGGAGTGTCCCGGATTTACATTTACTAGGATGTATTAACATGGCATAAGTCATTGCAAAATGTGTAGAATTTGGGGAATTTTTATTTAAACGTCCTCACAAGAGGGCAATGCCACCCTTTTTTTGACGTTAGGTTCCACCTCCGAAGTATGATGCGGGATGCTAATACATATTCACAAATTGGGGGTGGGACTGGGAATGTTGTGGTGATTTCCACATGGATTGGAGAAATAACAAGTAGGGCACTGACTGCTGCTAGCTAGCATACTAACCTTATCTAGCTAATGTTATCTGTTGTTGCTACACCGTATTCAAAAGATTAGTCGGCTGACTAAGCTATGGCTGGTTCTGGAGCTGGATTTGTCATAAGCATTTGGGGGAAACTTCACCACAGATGGATAGGGGAAACCAGTATCTTTGACTTTGCCATCTATTGTTATCTCAACTTTGGCATGTTGCATAAATTGCAGCCACGAATCTGCCATAGAAATAGAAAGAATGAGATGAAGCTCCGGTAATATGGATAGTCTAACTATTGAACGGTTTGGACAAGAGATGCGTTTTTCTACATTGTGATGGACACGGCGCAACCTTTGGTAAAATGCTGGTAGGCTATTTGGCTATGCTACAGCAATTCCAATTGCACGGGATGTGTGTGCTCTGCCTCTGTTTCTCTCTCTGTCCACCACCTAAACAGCTGTCCCTGCTTTGCATTCTGTCTCTGGCAGGGCCGGCTCTAGCCCTTTTGGGGCCCTAAGTGAGATTTTGTTGGGGGGTCCCCCCATCTCCCGGCAAAACATTTAGTGGCCCCTCTTTTGAAGGCGGAGAGAACATTTTAGTTTTCAAGTTCATTTCCTGCAATTCTACACATTTTACCATGGGGAGGGGAGAACATTTTGACATTTTATAACAAATGGAATGCAATTCTACACATTTTACCATGGGGCGGAGGGAACATTTTGACATTTTATAACAAATGGAATGCAATTCTACTCATTTTGCCATGGGGAGGGGAGAACATTTTGACATTTTATAACAAATGGAATGCAATTCTACTCATTTTGCCATAAGGCAGAGATACAAAATTGCAGTCACCTGAGCCCTACGACCATGCCTCAGGACGACCATGCCTCAGGACTACCCGGCCTGATGACTCCTTGCTGTCCCCGTCCCCAGTCCACCTGGTCGTGCTGCTGATGCAGTTTCTGCTGTTTTGCCTGTGGCTATGGAATCCTCACCTGTTCACCAGCCGTGCTACGTTGTTATGCTCCTGCTCCAGTTTAAACTGTTCTGCCTGCGGCGATGAAACCCTGACCAGTTCACCGGATGTGCTACCTTGTCCCAGACCTGCTGTTTTCGACCCTCTCTTAACATTTAGCTAATTGTCTGTTTATTTTGTTAGGAGTATTAGTGTGCAGGGTTTGTGCATTTACATTTTATTCCAACTCATAACTGTCTGGTTGGAGACAACTACACTGACTAAGTGCAAGTTTAAGTTGAGGGAAAGTGTTACCTTAAAGAAAGGACAATGAGGAAATGGAAGAGAGAAAGGCTGAGTAATGAAAGCATGGCAGGTTATACCACATAATCAATGCACAGTTCACCCATGCAGTGAGCATGTGTGTACAATACAGACCACTGTGCATAGTGTTTCACCACTGCAATGGGAGGAAATCCATTATAGGTACTGTATTAAGATCATGTTTGCGGTGATGGATTCCGTGATATTAGAGTAGGATGGTCATTCACTGTGTTAATAATTAATGGAACATTCTTCTGCAGAGGGAATGACTCCGTCTGGACTCTGGACTGCATCTTAAGCTGCCCTGGTTTTTGTAAGGGCCACAAGAACTTTATGGGAAAACAAGTTATGCACTCAAGCATGAGATAAGCAAACAGTTAGCAGGACAGATATGATTGTTAGTTGCTTCAAGATGTAGTTAGGCTAAATGTTTTGGATCAATGATGGAGCATTAAATTATTTCATATTTTTTTTCCAACGAGATAGGTCCCTAAAACCCGCTGTCCCCACTTTTACAGTGCTGGAAAAAGTGTCCAATTGCCATACTTGAGTAAAAGTACAGATACCTTACTAGAAAGTTACTCAAGTAAAAGTGAAAGTCTAAAAGTATTTGGTTCTAAATATTCTTAAGTATCAAACGTAAATGGAATTGGTAAAATATACTTAAGTACCAAATGTAAAAGTATAAATAATTTCAAATTCCTTATATTAAGCAAAGCGGATGGCACCATTTTCTTGTTTTTTAAATGTACAAATAGCCAGGGGTACACTCCAACACTCAGACATAATTTACATGTGTGTTTAGTGAGTCTGCCAGATCAGAGGCAGTAGGGATGACCATGTGTTCACTTGATAAGTGCTTGAATTGGACGATGTCCCGCTCCTGCTAAGCACTCAACATGCAAGGAGTACTTTTGGGTGTCAGGAAAAATATATGGAGTAAAAAGTACATGATTTTCTTTAGGAATGTAGTGAAGTAAAAGTTGTTAAAATATAAATAGTAAAGTAAAGTGCAGCTACCACAAAAAAAACTACTTAAGTAGTACTTTAAAGTATTGTTACTTAGGTACTTTACCCAACTGCTGTACTGTCCACATTTGACTTGAGCACTACACTAAACTACACGAAAAATATAAGTATTGTTGTAGGAACTGTCTTTATTAGCATTTGTAGTATTGTGTTGTTCAAGGGGAGCGTGATATTTCAGTCATTTTTATGTCAGACCTGTCGGGACTCGCCTGTTTTTCACGAGAGAGCGCGCTCATCTTTTCTACCTCGCTCACAGCCTGGTCTCATAGACTAGACATAACATAGTAAATGTAAATCCGAGGCGCTAAAATGAGTATGATATGTTACGTTTGGTATGGTTCCAAAAGACAGATGGTTACTTAAAACCTCTTAAGGATCTGCCTCTTTTTTTTTCACCTGAAATGACATACTCAAATCTAACTGCCTGTAGCTCAGGCCCTGAAGCAAGGCTATACATATTCTTGGTGCCATTTGAAAGGAAACACTTTGAAGTTTGTACGTGAAAGGAATGTAGGAGAATATAACACAATAGATCTGGTAAAAGATAATACAAAGAAAAAAACAACCGTTCTTTTGTATTTTTTTTGTACCATCATCTTTGAAATGCAAGAGAAAGGCCATAATGTATTATTCCAGCCCATGTGCAATATACATTTTGGCCACTAGGTGGCATCAGTATATGTGCAAAGTTTTAGACTAATCCAATGAGCCATTGCATTTCTGTTCAAAATGTTGTATCAAGACAGCCCAAAAATGCCTAATTTGTTTATTAAAAACTATGTTCAAAATTGTGCACTCTCCTCAAACAATAGCATGGTATTATTTCACTGTAATAGCTACTGTAAATTAGAAAGTGCAGTTAGATTAACAAGAATTTAAGCTTTCTGCCAATATCAGATATGTCTATGTCCTGGGACATTTTCTTGTTACTTACAGCCTTATGCTAATCGCATTAGCCTATGTTAGCTCAGCCGTCCTGTGGAAGGGACACCGATCCCGAAGTTAAGGCAAAAACATAAGTAGGTTGGTTGGTGGGTGGGCCTATAACCCAAAGGTTGAGAGTTCAAATCTCATCATGGACAAACTTAGCATTTTAGCTAATTAGCTACTTTAACTACTTACTACTTTCTTGATACTTTGCAACTACTTAACATGTTAGCTAACCCCTAACTTTAACCCTTAACCTAACTCCTGAACTTTACCCCAACCTTAACCCTAACCCCTAGCCAACATATCACATGTTTTGCACAGTGGAGGCTGGTGAGAGGAGCTATAGGAGGACGAGCTCATTGTAATGTTTCAAATGGAATAAATGGAACGGTATCTCAAACATCATACATATGGAATCCACCTTTGACTCCATTCAATGTCTTCTATTCCAGCCATTACAATGACCCCATCCTCCTATAGCTCCTCCCACCAGTTTTAAAGCATGTTTTACAAATTTGCTACATATTGTACACATTGCAAATAGTAACATATAAACGAAATTGTAATTCATAGCATAATATACAAAATGGGTGATGGACATCCACAAATTAATACATACCATATGAAATGTAACATATTATACTAAAAGGAATTGCTCGGAATATATGTACAGAATAATACGAAATGTTCAGAGACCAGGTTGCTCAATCAGGGAGAATAATCTGGCATGCTGACGAAGCCATAGCAGCAGCCGTATCTATTCAGGTCCTTCACCGCGGGATCTGAGCGCCTTAACTTTTCCCAACAATATATCCGACAACAACAGTCCCTTTCAACGGATCCGACAGAGACAGAAGGGGGAACAAGGACAGCCGTTTAGCCACTGCCTCTTTGTGGAAAGCGCTTGGCTGTGGGTTTGTACTGTGTTTGAACCAAAGAGCAACCAGACCTGGGCAGTCTCTTGTACACACTCGAGAAAGAACACCTATCACCTTTAAAGGTAGGTTTAGTCTCTGATTAATATATTTTTTAAGGTATATTTTTGTTACATTTGTCATAAATGTATAGTGGGCATAACGAATTTGAGCCTTGATACGTGTGAACAAATGCTAAACTACTGCGTGCATTTATTTCTGCCCATATGCACCAGACAGGTGACTGATAGGGGACAGAAGTAGAGTAGCTGTTTCCTGTTTTGAGTTACGCAATAGTTTATTACTTTAACTTGTTTGCCAACAGTTGATGTATTAGGTATGACATTTTATAATAATTCGTTTTTTAAATGTGTTTTAAATGCAACTTTTATTTAACTAGGCAAGCCAGTAAGAACAAATTATTATTTACAATCACGGCCAAACCCGGACGACGCTCGGGCCATTTGTGCTCGGCCCTATGGGACTCCCAATCACGGCCGGATGTGACACAGTCCACAACGTTACACCCTTCACTGCTGAAGTTTGTCAATATGTCAGGGTATAAACTATTTGGACAAAGAAATGCATTAAACTACACAGGAAGGTTTTTTCTGCAGTTGCACCACTCACAGACATGCAAACAGACATGTCTCTTATTAGAGATGTGTCTAAATATGAATGCCATTGGTGTAGCCGCAGCATGTGCAGATGTGTTAACCAATGGAGCCTCTTGCCTCAGGGGTAGATATGTGAAACATCTGTGACATGCATTATGTGACATGCTGTGACTAATCTGCTACACAACCAGCACTCTGACTAATGACACTCCTGGACACACCCACCGTAGTGGGGAAATCCGATCCTCAAAAGGATTGACTTGCAACATTGCAACATTTACAGAACAAGATTGTACAACTGCCAATGTTCTTGTGATGGTAGACCTGGGTTAGTTGTATTTGTGTGTGTGGACATGTTTAACTACACGTGTGGGGACCAGAAGTCCCCACAACAGTAGCACACAAACCAACATTTGACCAACGGTGGACATTTTTCCACCCCCTACAAGGAAAAAGGCTATTTCTAAGGGATTTAGGGTTAGAATTAGAGTTGAGGGTTAAAGATTATGTTGGGGTTAGGTTTAGAGGTTAGAGAAAATAGGATTTTGAATGGAATCAATTGTGTTAGTAAAACAAGACTGTTTGTGTGAACTGAACAATATGTGTTTTTCACAATTTGTACCGCTATTTCCCCTGTCCACACAGGATTTGGTATTCTGTGAGGATCTCTTTTTGTGTGGTTTTGTTAGGTCCAGACGAGCTGAAGTCGACACTCCTGCACCCCACTGAAAGCCTTTCATGCCCTCACATTACCATCACTATGGCTGTGACAGAGTTACTGCTGCGCAGACCGTAGCTCACATCACGCTCTTTAACCATACCTTTCTCTAGCTCTTCTCTTTCTTTCTCTCCCTCAAAATATGTCCCCTCTCTCCAGTGTTTCTCTCGCTTTCTCTCTTGCTCTCTCTCTCTCTCTCAGATGGGCCAAAGCAGTCAGCGGGCCAGTGCCTGCGCCTTTTCCCCATGCTATCCATCTTACCATAGACCCCCGCCCCTCTCTCTCTCTCTCTCAGGTCCGTGCCATCCATCTTACCATAGACCCCCCTCCTCACTCTCTCTCGCTCTCTTTCTCTCTCCTCCCTCTTTCTCTCTCTCTCTCTCTCTCTCTCTCTCTCTCTCTCTCTCTCTCTCAGGTCCGTGCCATCCATCTTACCATGGACTCCCTGCTGACAGAGGCCTGTAGAGAGATCAGAAGCCTGTGCTGGAGACTGGCTCAATCACACAGCCATCTATCCTCTGAACACAAAGTAGGCCTAACACGTAGCCTGGGTCTATGAGTGCCTCCTGCCTTCTCTCTACCGGACTGGATTTAACACAAACTGGACTGGATTTAACACAGACTGGACTGGATTTCCTTTTAAGAGCCATTTAAGGAACTAAATTACATTTTGACAAGGAATAAGCCATGTATCCTCTAGTGGTCGTAAGTTTCTTTTGGCTCCTCCCTCTCGCTCTGACGCTGGACGCCCATTCGCCACTGGACTGCGTTCCACGTAAAACTGTACCCTATCATAGTAAGTACTGCTCTTGCATTTAAGTGCGTCCATCAATATTTATTCACTGCTTCTGTCTATACTGTTTGTGAATATATCTACATATTATATTACTGCTACAGCTACAACCAGGTGTCATTTGGATTAGGGGAAGGTTTATGTAACTGTCATATGTGTCAAAAACTAGTTTACATAACTATCATCCGGTGTAACTGCAGGTGTCTTTGTGAGTAACTATTGGTGTCACTCCGTACGACTTCCTGTATCATTCAATGTCACTCATTCTGCTGTACTAGGAGAGAATGGTCGTATGTTCGGTGAAGAGGGTGTGTGGAACTACTCCACCATGCTGCTGAGAGAGGACCTGGGTCTGTTGCTGCTGGGAGCCAGGGAGAACATCTACGCCCTGGACATCAACAACATCTCCAACAAGAAGTCCTCCGTAAGAACACTGAAGTATTACAGTTTAACAGATTGCTTTGGCTCTTACACTGACAGCTATGAAACGATGTCCTGGAAGACTCATGTCTCATGTTCAACATGCCTTTGCAGCAGCGACTCTTCCTGGTGTTGGGTTCTAAATGAAGAGTAAAAACTCTTGGACGATTAGAAAATCTCAAACCAAGTTTATTCACCCAATGGGTCACACAGCTGCATAAGACCAAGACATTCACACGAGCATTGGTATTTATCCATTCCTCCTATGCTGAGTCTCCTGATAAACATCTGAACAGCCAATGCATCTCTGTTGCTAGACAGAACTTTAGTGATATCTGTTCTTCCTCACTTCATCTGATCTGACCTCGACCCAAATTCCTCACTCCTCCCCAACTCACAGCTGTCCTTTTGACTTGTACCAGATTGTGGCCCTTCTCCTTTCCATAGGAGCCCCGGTGTCTAACAATAACATATTCTGACAGTTTAAACACTTTTAAAAACATTACAATACAGTCACAGATTTCACAACACACTGTGTGCCCTCAGGCCCCTACTCCGCCACTACCATATATCTACAGTACAAAATCTATGTGTGTGTGTGTATAAATGTGTCTGTGCCTATGTTTGTGTGGCTTCACAGTCACAGCTGTTCTATAAGGTGTATTTTTATCTGTTGTTTTTTAAATCTAATTGTACTGCTTGCGTCAGTTACTTGATGTGGAATAGAGTTCCATGTAGTCATGGCTCTATGTAGTACTGTGCGCCTCTCATAGTCTGTTCTGGACTTGGGGACTGTGAAGAGACTTCTTGTGGGGTATGCATGGGTGGCCGAGCTATGCACCAGTAGTTCAAACAGACAGCTCAGTGCATTCAACATGTCAATACCTCTCGTAAAGTGTTAATCTTCCCACTTTATCTTCCATGTCTTTTTCAGGTAAGTTGGAAAGTGACAGAGAAGCAGCAGAAGGAGTGCAGCTCCAAGGGGAAAAATCAGGTCGGTCCAGACCAGTCAGTGAACTGATGCTTTCTCTGCACATTTCATGGTGCTTTCCCGTTTCATTTGTATATACATATGTGCATTCTATGCAGATAGCTAAATAAGTAGATACTGTGTTGCAGATAGAGTGTCAGAATTACATCAGGGTCCTGCATACAATGGAGGATGGTAGGATGTATGTGTGTGGGACCAAGGCCTTCAACCCAGAGTGTGACTACATGGTGAGTCAATGGAAACACAACACTCCTTATGATCAACTCCGGTCATAACCTGTAATAGTAGATATCATTCGCAAGTGTACCGCTCATCTCTGTCGTTTCAGTCGTACAAAGACGGAGAGTTGACTCTGGAAAACAAGGCAGAGGATGGCAAAGGGAAGTGTCCCTTCGATCCATTCCAGAGATTCTCTTCCATCATGATCGGTGAGTAACTACTCTGGAATTCTGTCAGGAATCCGGGAATATCAATCTCCTTAAAGTCAGAAAAGGCTAGGTTAAGTGATGCAGGTCTGATATTCCTGATCTGATGGCTTGTTTGAGTTGAACCCTCTAGACCCACAATGCTCTCAGGTGCTCAGGTGCTCAGGTCATGTCTAGATGGGATACGGCTTTTGTCAATTTGACTTTAAAAGTGTTCTCACTTTGTTAGCTAACCCAAACCCTTTTCCTAAACTTAACCTTCTCCTCAAACCTGCTATGTGAATTCTTCTTACCTGCTGCATAAGTTCTCCCAACCTGCTACAAAAAGTATGTTTTTGACAAAAGCTATATCTCTTCTAGACAAAACCCTCTATTCAGCCACATCAATGAACTTCCTGGGTTCTGAGCCTGTGGTGATGCGCAGCTCTCCCTCCTCCATACGCACTGAGTTCAAGAGCTCCTGGCTACACGGTAAGACAGTCTTCTTTCAACTCCCTTTTTTTGTTTTTCAACAAGAGGTTAAGTCTTTATAGCCTGGTCCCCGATCTGTCTGTGCCGTTTTGCCAACTCTTATAATGGAAACATAATGAGTTGGCAAGACAGCACAAACAGATCCTAGAACAGGTTGAAGTCTTTAGGTTGATGTCTACTACATTTGTCTTTGTCAGAGCCCAACTTCATCTCCATGGCCCAGATGCCAGAGAGTAGGAACAGCTTAACGGGTGACGATGACAAGGTCTACCTGTTCTTCACTGAGACCGCTGTGGAGTACGACTTCTACAGCAAACTGGTGGTGTCCCGCGTAGCACGTGTCTGCAAGGTGTGTGTCCCACGGTGGCATTGAGAATTACTTCTCTCCTTAAAGGGTCTTTGGGTGCTTGTATTCTATGAAGATATACCCTTATTGTCTAATGGCAGCTTCATGTAAATCTCTGTCTCTGTGTCTCAGGGGGACCTTGGGGGCCAGAGGACCCTGCAGAAGAAGTGGACGTCGTTTCTAAAGGCCCGTGTGGACTGTCCTGTTCTGGAATCCCAGCTACCCTACATCATACAGGACACCTACCGCTGGTGTGAGGAGGGAGACTGGAGAAGCTGTGTGTTCTATGCTGTATTCACATCACAGTCGTAAGTTGAACTCTGAAGTGTGTGTATGAGTGTGTGTGTTTTGCTTATGTTGAGCACCACCACGGATGGACCTGACTGTTTTAGTTTGTGTGTGTGGACCTCTCTGCAGTGTATGTCTCTAATGCTCTGTGTGGTTGTATTCCAGGGAAAGGGTGGACCTCTGCAGTGTGTGTCTCTAATGCTCTGTGTGGTTGTATTCCAGGGACAGGGTGGACTTATCTGCAGTGTCTCTAATGCTCTGTGTGGTTGTATTCCAGGGACAGGGTGGACCTCTCTGCAGTGTGTGTCTCTAATGCTCTGTGTGGTTGTATTCCAGGGACAGGGTGGACCTCTCTGCAGTGTCTCTAATGCTCTGTGTGGTTGTATTCCAGGGACAGGGTGGACCTCTCTGCAGTGTGTGTCTCTAATGCTCTGTGTGGTTGTATTCCAGGGACAGGGTGGACCTCTCTGCAGTGTGTGTCTCTAATGCTCTGTGTGGTTGTATTCCAGGGACAGGGTGGACCTCTCTGCAGTGTGTGTCTCTAATGCTCTGTGTGGTTGTATTCCAGGGACAGGGTGGACCTCTCTGCAGTGTGTGCATACAGGGTGTTGGACATCGGCAGGGTGTTCTCCGAGGGGAAGTACAAGACCCCGGTAACCGTGGAAACATCCTTTGTGAAGTGGGTGATGTACAGTGGTGCCGTGCCCTCCCCCAGACCTGGAGCTGTGAGTCAGACTGACTCTTCTTTTCCTTTTGTCTTCTCTCTCTCTCTCTCTTCCTGTAACATTTCTTTCATTATGATTTTTATTCACAGTCTATCCCTTCAGATTATCTATAGATTTTCAACAGACCAACCTAACCTTGAAAGTTTCCTGATTAAAGTTGTACGTTCTTCCAGGCTTGAATAAACCCTCCCTCCTCTCCCACTCCCCTTTCCAGTGTATAGATGACGAGGCTCGTAACCAGGGAATCAGTCAAACTCTGGACCTGCCAGACCGGACCCTGCAGTTCATTAGAGACCGGCCCCTCATGGACCAGGCTGTTCTGCCCATGGGAGAGCGCCCCTTGCTGGTCAGGAGAGGCACTGCCTTCACACGCATCATAGTACACAGAACACAGGCCCTGGACGGGAAGAAATACCATGTCATGTTCATAGGCACAGGTGTGTGTTTAATAACTCTGAACGCTGTGTATGGCTTAGTTGCCCACATACAGTATCAGCACTGATGTGTGTTTCGTGTCTCAGAGGTTGGCAGCGTGTTGAAAGCGCTTAACTACGATAAGGAGATGTTCATCATCGAGGAAGTGCAGCTCTTCCAGCCCCGTGAGCCAATCAAAGTCCTCCGTTTCTCCAACACAACGGTAACGTAAAGCTCTATTTCTTGTCTGTCGGCAGCTGAAATCTGCTGTACAGTATGTATGGCAGTGTAAAGGGTGTGTGTAACGTGTGTGTGTGTGTGTGTGTGTGTAGGGTCAGCTGTACGCAGGCTCTGAGTACGGTGCTGTTCAGATGCCGTTTAGTAGCTGTGGTCGTTCTCGCACCTGTGTGGACTGTGTCCTGGCCAGAGACCCTTACTGTGTCTGGGACAGAACTACAGCCCAGTGTATCTCCCTGTCTACAGCTAACACAGACAGGTATGGTGCTGCATAAACCAATTGTACAGAGATCTGATGTACTGTTGGTTAACTCTGTCCCTGAACACCTTCCCGTTTCTGTCTCAGTGAACTGATCCAAAGTTTATGGGTTGGAGACTTTTCTCTCTGCCCCACCTCAGGTGAGTGCATGTGTGTCTATTCTATCTTTTCTGTGTGTGTCTGTCTGTGTATTGTCTAACCAATACATTCTCTTCCAGACCCTGTGAAGACTGTTAATCAGACCATGTGGCTGGGTGGCAATGTGAAGCTCCAGTGCCCCCCCACTTCCAACCTGGCAGAGACCCACTGGGTGAAAGACTCCCTGCCCCTGCCCTCCTCGCCTCGCAACCAGATCCTCCGAGACAGCCTCCTTATCCTCAACGCCTCTGCCTCTGACACTGGCCGCTACCGCTGTCTGTCCTTGGAGCGTTCCCACAGCGGGAAGTACACCACCACCGTGGCTGAGTACCAGCTTAGAGTAGGTCTAGAAGGGCTCTCACTCAGACCTGAAGCCAGGACCGAGGGCCCTTCCCTGGCAGTGCTGCAGGTGTCAGTGGCCTTCCTAGCGATTCTGCTGGCTGTCCTGCTGGGGTGGAACCTGTACAAGGGACACCTGCCCCTGCCTGGGCCCTGTGGGAGAGTGATAGGAGCAGGGAGAGGGCAGAACCAAGGTGCCCCAGAGGAGGGGGCTGCTCACATTGCCGTGGCCCACCTAGAGGTCTCAGAGCCTGGGGAGGCGGAGAGCAAGGCCCTGGTGTCTGGAGAAGGAAACTGCACCAGTAATAACAACCACTCTACTGGGGAGGTGGCATTAGGAGGGGATGAGGAGGGGGAGGGGGAAGCCAGAGTTACTTTCCCCTCATTGCAGTTCATTGATGATGAATCAGAGATATGATCTTACCGCCAATGGTATTTCAGTTTGCTTTATTTTTTGACTGTATGCAGTCAGTATTCAACGGGACTGAACAGTATGCAGCAGATAAACTGTGACTAGATCGGACCAACACACCTGTAATGTTTTGTACAAAGCGGTTGGAAGAGAACTGTATTGTTTGTGAAACTATGGTTGCGTTCTGCTGACGTGACATCATTGACTGTGTCATCGACTGACAGATTGCTATAACATATATGGTTAGCTGATATGTTAAATACCTATCCGAGCGTTGTAAGATCTGGCAGGCGTCAGCAACGCCTGAGCAGAGGAACACACCCTATGATTCTGTTACCAGCCAATCAGACCCAGCTTTTCCTGCTCTAGTGCTGGATTGGTCAAGTTGAACTGTGGTGGTGGGGACTGGTTATCAAACTTGTTTTAGATTTACGAGCACCTAAAGCGTTAGAAACTTGTGTGACCCACTCAAATGAACAACCATCTCTGCCGGGTATCCAGGACCCACCTCTAACAAGCACTGAGAGAGAACTACAAGGATAGGTAGGAATTCTCCTAATTAAATGAATAGGATTGATATGACAATGTTTTACTCTTATTTTTCTCTTCCACTTTACTCCAGAATGTTTTGTTATGTGGTCCCTCTCTCTCGTGCCATTTCTAACCTGTCGAAGTACGTGCCTTCTCAGGATCCTGTTAACTGTATCGTGTCAGTGTTGTCTTTATTAAAACTCTTTCTACTTTCATTGTTTTTGGTGTCACCAATGTGTGTATATAGAATAGCCAATAGGCTTGACAGGTTTCCACCAGGGGCAGGAGTGGACTTGCTAACATTGGGGGTTAATTAGTCTTAAATGGAACAGCTGTGGATAGGTCAACGTTACAGTTAGGGATGGATTCAATCTGTATCGCTGAAGTTCAGCGCTATAGTGGCCAAATCTTCGATTGAGAAAACATATGCAGAGTTTATGGTGAATGAGATTACAGATGGAATCCTGCCCGTAGCCAATGGTAAAGGAGATACTTTACTCAGTGATTTGTTGACATCCTGACTGAGGCATACTTAATGCCACTGAGGAAAATGTAAGTTAAGATGTTTCTTTGAGTGATTTATTAGACAGTTTTACCTCACAGCTCTGATTGCATCAAATGGAAGCCAGCTAGGAAAATAATCTTTAATGTCATTTCAGAGACAGGTACAGTTGAAGTCAGAAGTTTATATATACACTTAGGTTGGAGTCATTAAACCTCAACAAATGTCTTGTTAACAAACTACAGTTTTGGCAAGGCAGTTAGGACATTACTTTGTGCATGACAAGTAATTTTTCCAACAATTGTTTACAGACATTATTTCACTTATAATTCACTGTATCACAATTCCAGTGGGTCAGAAGTTTACATACACTAAGTTGAATGCCTTTAAACAGGTAGGAAAATTCCAGAAAACGATGTCATGGCCTTAGAAGCTTCTGATAGGCTAATTGACATAATTTGAGTCAATTGGAGGTGTACCTGTGGATGTATTTCAAGGCCTACCATCAAACTCAGTGCCTCTTTGCTTGACATCATGGGAAAATCAAAAGAAATCACAAAAAAATAATTATAATAATTATAGACCTCCACAAGTCTGATTCATCCTTGGGAGCAATTTCCAAACGCCTGAAGGTACCACGTTCATCTGTACAAACAATAGTACTTAAGTATAAACACTATGGGACCACGCAGCCGTCACACAGCTCAGGAAGGAGATGCGTTCTGTCTCCTAGAGATGAACATACTTTGTGCGAAAAGTGCAAATCAATCCCAGAACAACAGCAAAGGACCTTGTGAAGATGCTGGAGGAAACAGGTACAAAAGTATATATATCCTCAACCTGAAAGGCCGCTCAGCAAGGAAGAAGCCACTGCTCCAAAACCGCCATAAAAAAGCCAGACTACAGTTTGCAACTGCACATGGGGACAAAGATCGTACTTTTTGGAGGAATGTCCTCTGGTCTGATGAAACAAAAATAGAACTGTTTGGCCATAATGACCATCGTTATGTTTGGAGGGAAAAGGGGGAGGCTTGCAAGCCGAAGAACACCATCCCAACAGTGAAGCACGGGGGTGGCAGCATCATGTTGTGGGTGTGCTTGCTGCAGGAGGGACTGGTGCACTTCCCAAAATAGATGGCTTCATGAGGAAAGAAGGAAAATGATGTGGATATATTGAACATCTCTAGACATCAGTCAGGAAGTTAAGCTTGGTTGCAAAATCGCTTAAGGACAACAAAGTCAAGGTATTGTAGTGGCCATCACAAAGCCCTGACCTCAATCCCATAGAAAATGTGCGGGCAGAACTGAAAAAGCGTGTGCGAGCAAGGAGGCCTACAAACCTGACTCAGTTACACCAGCTCTGTCTGGAGGAATGGGCCAAAATTCACCCAACTTATTATAGGAAGCTTGTGGAAGGCTACCTGAAACGTTTGACCCAAGTTAAACTATTTAAAGTCAATGCTACCAAATACTAATTGGAGTGTGTGTAACCTTCTGACCCACTGGGAATGTGATGAAAGAAAGAAAAGCTGAAATAAATTATTCTCTACTATTATTCTGACATTTCACATTCTTAAAATAAAGTGGTGATCCTGACTGACCGAAGACAGGGAATTTTTACTAGGATGATTAAATGTCAGGAATTGTGAAAAACTGAGTTTAAATGTATTTGGCTAAGGTGAATGTAAACTTCCAACTTCAACTGTACATTGAAAAGCAGTAGCTGATCAAACAAAAATGAAAACCATTCTTTGTGACAACGGAATGGTCTGGGTTGCCGTAGTGATAACAAAGAGAAAGGTTAACACTAAGACAACCAATAAAAACACAATAGATACAAAGTACATTAACATTGCATATCTATGGTTACAACCGGGCAGTCAGAGGTTCCCAGTCTGGGTTGGTGTTGGACAGTTAGCCAGTTCTATCTCCTGTAGCGGTACCTCTTGAAGTGGAACCACAGCTGGAAAATCCCATTGGCGAACTGACAGCGGAACCCATGACGGTGAGAGTACTCCCACTCGCGGTTCACAATCTTAAAGGCAATGTCCTCGTACGGCGGGCCCGCGTGGAACCGCAGAACCCCAAAGTCCTTGTTGTCAGGACTGGGTTCTAGGAAGTACTGCGGTGTGGAACGTTTGTTGATCAGATCCGGGTAGAAGATGTTGAACTTGTAGCCCTGGACGATCTTAGGCGGAGGGTTGTCGAAGTCGTAATGCGTCTGGTTATATTTGTTCCACTCAAAGCCTGTGTGGACCCTGTTGAAGAAGCGTGGTTTCCGGGGACGGTATTTGTCGGCCCACAGGTACATCTTGCCCGTTAGGGGAAGCTCCACGCTAAACTGAGCCTCGTCCCCGCCCATGCCCTGTTTGGCACGACGCACAAACTCATCCTCCGCATTCTCATTGGCATCACCTGGAGAACAAGAGGAGAGAGAGAGATGAACATGACGATAGGTAGAGATGTCCGATTGTTTCTGTGTGTGCGTATATGGGTGTGTTGATGCAAAGCCACTTACCTGTGACGGCGAGCTGTCTGCGTGAGAGGTGTAGTTTTTGTGTGTCTTCGTCAGGTGTGATGGTGTGTGTGTCCAGCGGTAGCTCTGAGGGCAGCAGCAGGGTGGGACTGTAGCGGCCAGAGTCATACTCTGCCTGGCTCTGCTGGATCAAATCCTCCTCGGTCAGAACGGCCTCTACCACCTCACCCTTCTCCTCTCCCTCTTCTCCCTCCTTCTCACCGTCTCCCTCTGTGGATGGGCCTGCCACTTGGTCATCCTTCTCTGTAGCGCTCTTCTGATTGGCAGAAGGGGAGGAAGAGGTGGCGACAGGCTCCTTTGAGGGAAAGTCTTCTTTCTCGGTCCTGTGGAGAAGAAACAGAGGAGGCAAAGGTCAAACCTTGTGTACATGAGCATGTAAAGGAAGAGGTTGAAGGTGGAACCTCTGTGTGTGTGTGCGTGTGTGTGTGTGTTCGCCCATGTACTCACATATCCTCTTCCTCAGGCTCCTCTTTGATAATGGGGAAGAGAGGCACACTCTCCACTCCCTGCTCCTGTTTCAGCTTGAACAGCTTCTGACGCAACACATCCTGGTGCCTCTCTCTCAACCTATAACACAGATAGGGATGGTTAACACACACACACACAGAAATGCCAGAGACCGGTAGGGTAAGCGTGCATACCCACACACACACCGGTCCTCACCGTGCTCGGCCCATGTAGACCCTGACTTGCTGCATCAGACTCTCCCAGTAGCCTATGTCCAGGTTGGATCCCCCAGCTCGGATCTTAGTCTCCATGTTGAGGTTCAGAGCCTGGAGCTGGCTGTACGTCTTTCCCTTAAACACTATCTGAACATCGGTGCTCACTGACGTGTTAATGCCATCACGACGGTCACCTGGGGACGAGGGAGACAACATCAGAGTGGGGCTGCGCAAGAAATGGCCCCATATTCCCCATAGAGTACACTACTTTTGACCAGGGGACCATTTTGGACACATCCTAGGAGAGGGACAAGGGGAGAAATTCCTAGGTGTAGGCACAGAGGATAGAGGTGGTTGGTGGAATGCCAAGACAGAATATGGGCCAATGAGAGAGAGCGATACTGAGATGTGACTGTAGTTTGGCCTATCGGAGGTGGTGGTGCTGCTGTACCTGGGCCTTTTCCAGATGCCTCCAGTTTCCGGAGCTTGCTGATCTCGTCCTCTGTGATGGTGGTCATGTCCCTCCAGTAGTCCACATTCTTGCCCTGCTCCAGCTCCATGTACACCTACAGGGAAAAAGCACACACACACACACGTCACACACAGACATGTCACACAGTCTCTCTCTTCCGCTACAAACCACAACTGATAGAAACAGTTCTAAGAACATTGAACAAAGCATCACACAAACACACACACCAGGGTTCAGTTAGGAAAATGTGGTGCCGGACAACCTGACAGGCAAAACATGTACCGGTATTTACCAGACATCCTAATGCGTTGTCTGTGTGACGCATTAGAGCCCAATTCATCTTAACAGAATAGAAATGAGCCTGTAAAGTTGTACAAAAATATAACAATGTTCTTATACCAAAATGACAAGCAAAACATTTCCCGTTGCATCTTTACCCCTTCTAGAAATCAGAAATGAATATAGATTTTTTTAAAGACGAAAAAGACATTTAGCCTAGAACAAGTCACCTACACAGTAATAAAACTTAAATATAATGTCATTTGCGAACGACCTGTCCTATAGGCTATTTGTATGAACATTTTTATTAATAAAGAAAAAAAAACAGCTGTTTTCAAATACAATCTAGGCCTCTCTAATTGAACTTTTAATTTGAAATAGGCCTAACAAATAACTGGGGAGAGGTGTTGGAGGAACACCAGGGCCGGTCTGCCCCAGTCCCACTGCCATTCAGCACCACAGCAGGGGAAAGAGGCCTAACAAATAACTGGGGAGAGGTGTTGGAGGAACACCAGGGCCAGTCTGCCCCAGTCCCACTGCCATTCAGCACCACAGCAGGGGAAAGAGGCCTAATAAATAACTGGGGAGAGGTGTTGGAGGAACACCAGGGCCAGTCAACACCACAGCAGGGGAAAG
Organism: Oncorhynchus mykiss; assembly: GCF_057628025.1. Taxonomy (NCBI): domain Eukaryota; kingdom Metazoa; phylum Chordata; class Actinopteri; order Salmoniformes; family Salmonidae; genus Oncorhynchus; species Oncorhynchus mykiss. Next base: position 79,829,866 of record NC_143029.1, read on the forward strand.
AGGCCTAATAAATAATTACTGGGGAGAGGTGTTGGAGGAACACCAGGGCCAGTCTGCCCCAGTCCCACTGCCATTCAGCACCACAGCAGGGGAAAGAGGCCTAATAAATAACAACTGGGGAGAGGTGTTGGAGGA